>NC_037676.1:37332037-37365379 GCF_003255815.1 Theropithecus gelada | reverse complement strand
GTGTTAGCCAGGATGGTCTCGATCTCCTGACCTCGTGATCCGCCCGTCTCGGCCTCCCAAAGTGCTGGGATTACAGGCTTGAGCCACCGCGCCCGGCCTAATAGTTGAATTTTTAAAGAAAGAGGGGTTTTAAATTCCCTTCTGTAGACACTGTTAATCAAGAACAGCCTCTTTTCCCACATGGACTGGCTGGACACAAATGCTCTGGAGTCAGCCTATCTGCATTGATAGGCTTGCTTCCTTACATAATGACTTGGGGAATTATGTAGCCTCAGTTTTCTCACCCGTGAATTGGGAGCTAACAGTTGCATCTGTGAGGCTGAAATGGGATAACTTCTATAAAACCATTTACCATGGTACCAACTCATAGTAAGTATTCATTAAATAGTAGCTATCATGACTTCAAAATAAAACATACCCCCAAAAAGGCTTATGTAGAGAGAGAAAATCTAACACTGTGACATTTATTTATTTATTTATTTATTGAGACATGATCTTCCTCTGTTACCCAGGCTAGAGTACAGTGGCATGAACACGGCTCACTGCAGCCTTGACCTCCTGGGCTCCAGGGATCCGCAGCCTCTCAAAGTGCTGAGATTATAGGCCACCACGCCTGGTCCACTATTTGTATTTTCTATACAGGCATACCTTGGAGATATTGTAAGTTCGATTACAGTCTACCACAATAAAGCTAATATTGCAATAACGTGAGTTGCGTTTTGGTTTCCCAGTGCATATAAAAGTTACGTTTGGCCGGGTGCGGTGGTTCACGCCTATAATCCCAGCACTTTGGGAGACCTAGGCAGGTCAATCACCTGAGGTCAGGAGTTCAAGACTAGCCTGGCCGACATGGTGAAACCCCGCCTCTACTAAAAAATACAAAAATTAGCTGGGCATGGTAGCACGTGCCTGTAGTCCCAGCTACTCGGGAGGCTGAGGCAGGAGAATCGCTTGAACCGAGGAGGTAGCGGTTGCAGTGAGCTGAGACTGCACCTGCACTCCAGCCTGGGCGACAGAGCGAGACTCCATCTCAAAAAAAAAAAAAAAAATTAACCAGGTGTGGTGGCACACACCTGTTGTCCCAGCTACTCGGGAGACTGAGACAGGAGAATTGCTTGAACCCAGGGGGTGGGGGTTGCAGTGAGCCGAAATAGTGCCACTTCACTCCAGCCTGGGCAAAAGAAGGAAACTCCAACCCTGTCTCTACTAAAAATACAAAAATTAGCTGGGCGTGGTAGTACACGCCTGTGATCCCAGCTACACGGGAGGCTGAGGTATGAGAATTGCTTGAACCCGGGAGGTGGCGGAGGTTGCAGAGAGCCGAGATCGCACAACTGCACTCCAGCCTGGGCAACTGAACGAGACTCCATCTCAAAATAAAAAAAAGAAACCACTCTCGTTGCTCATCCATAAGAAGCAACAAAGCAGCTCCCCATCCATTCACGTTCTATCATGAGCTTGTAGCAATTCAGTTACATCTTCAGGTTCCACTTCTAATTCTAGTTCTCTTCCTATTTCCACCACATCTGCAGTTACTTCCTTCACTGTAGTCTTGAACCCCTCAAAGTTATTCATGAGGGTTGGCATAAACTTCTTCTAAACTCTGATTAATGTGAATATTTTGACCTTCTCTTATGAATCTCAAATGTTCTTCATGGGATATAGAATGGTGAATCCTTTCCAGAAGGTTTTCCAGTTGACTTTGCCCAGATCCATTAGAGGAATCACTAAGACCGCTATAGCCTTATAAAATGTGTTTCTTAAACAATAAGACATGAAAGTTAAAATTACTCCTTGGTCTATGACTGCAGAATGGATTCTGTATTAGCAGGCATGAAAACATTTATCTCCTTGAACATCTCCACCAAAGCTCTTGAGTAACCAAGTACATTGTCAATGAGCAGTAATACCTTTAAAGGAATCTTTTTTTTTTCTGAGCAGTAGGTCTCAGCAGTGGGCTTTATTCAGTAAACCACCAGGTGTGGTTGTTCACGCCTGTAATCCCAGCACTTTGGGAGGCTGAGGTGGGCAGATCATGAAGTCAGGAGATCGAGACCATCCTGGCCAACGTGGTGAAACCCCGTCTCCACTAAAAATACAAAAATTAGCTGGGTGTGGTGGTGCGTGCCTGTAATCCCATCTACTCAGGAGGCTGAGGCTTGAACCTGGGAGTCGGAGGTTGCAATGAGCTGAGATCACACCACTGCACTCCAGCCTGGTGACAGGGTGAGACTCCTACTCAAAAAACAAACAAACAAAAATTCAGTAAACCATGCTGTAAACAGATGTGCTGTCATCCGGGCTTTGTTATGCCATTTACTGAACACAACCAGAGTAGATTTAGCATAATGTCTAACAGCAATAGGATTTTGGAAACAGTAAATGAACACTGGCTTTGACTTAAAGTCACCAGCTGCATTACCTCCTAACAAGAGTCAGCCTGTCCTTTGAAGTTCTGAAGCCAGACATTGACTTATCTATAGCTAGAAAAGTCCTAGATTACATCTTCTTCCAGTAGAAGGCTGTTTTATCTACATTAAAAAATCTATGATCTTAGCTAGATCTTCTGGATGACTTGCTGCAGCTTCCACATCAGCACTTGCTGCTTCACCTTGCACCTTTATGATATGGAGATGGCTTGTTTCCTTAAGTTGAAGCAGCCTCTGCTAGTTTCCAACTGTTCTTTCACTGCTTCCTCACCACCCTCAGCCTTCATAGAATTGAGAAGAGTTAGGGCATTGCTCTGGATTAGGCTTTGGCTTAAGGGAATGTTATGGCTGGTTTGATCTTCTATCCAGATCACCCAAACTTTCTCCATATTAGTAATAATGCTGTTTTGCTTTTGTATCATTCATATGTTCACTGGAGCAGCACTTTTTTTTTTTTTTTTTTTTTTTTGAGACAGAGTCTCGCTCTGTCACCCAGGCTGGAGTGCAATGGCATGGTCTCAGCTCACTGCAACCTCTGCCTCCCAGATTCAAGCAGTTCTCCCACCTCAGCCTCCAGAGTAGCTGGGACTACAGGGGCGTGCCACCACACCCAGCCAATTTTTGTTTTTTTAGTAGACACGGGGTTTCACTATGTTGGCCAGGCTGGACTTGAACTCATGACCCCGTGATCCACCCGCCTCGGCCTCCCAAAGTGCTGGGATTACAGACGTGAGTCATCGCACCCAGCCTCACTTTTAATTTTTTAAAAGAACTTTTGGCTGGGTGTGGTAGCTTACATCTGTAATCCCAGCTTTTTGGGAGGCCAAGGCAGGCAGATCACCTGAGGTCAGGAGTTCAAGACCAGCCTAGCCAACACGGCAAAACCCCATCTCTATTAAAAATACAAAAAGTAGTTGGGTGTGATGGCACATGCCTGTAATCCCAGCTACTCTCAGGAGGCTGAGGTGGGAGAATCACTTGAACCCGGGAGATGGACACTGCAGTGAGCTGAGATAGTGCAGCTGTACTTCAGACTGGGGACAGACTAAGACTCCATCTCAAAAAAAAAAAAAAAAACAAAAAAAAACAAAAAACACTTTTCCTCTGCATTCACAACTCAACTAACCATTTGGCACAAGAGACCTGGGTCTGGGCCTATCTCAGTTTTTAACATGCCTTCCTCACTAAGCTTAATCATTTCTAGCTTTGGAATTAAAGTGAAAAACATGGAATTCTTCCTTTCACTTGAACACTTAGGAGCCATTGTAGGATTATTAATGACCTAATTTCAATATTGTGGTATCTCAAGGAATAGGCAGGTCCAAGGAAAGGGAGGGGTGGGGGTCAGCCAGTCAGTAGGGCAGTTGCAATACATATTTATCGATTCGGTTCACTGTTTTATATGGGTATGATTCATGGTGCCGCAAAACAATGACAATAATGAAAAGATCACTGATCATAGATCACCATGACAGATATAATAATAATGAGAAAGTGTGAAATTTTGCAAAAATTACCAAAATGTGACCCAAAGACATGAAGTGAGCACACTCTGCTGGAAAAATGGTGCCGATGGCCTTGCTTGACACAGGGTTGCCACAAACTTTCCATGCTTAAAAATCGCACTGTTTGGGAAGTACAATTAAGCAAAGCACTGGCCGGACGCGATGGCTCACACCTGTAATCCCAGCACTTTGGGAGGCTGAGGCGAGTGGATCACAAGGTCAGGAGTTCAAGACCAGCCTGGCCAATATGGTGAAACCCCATTTCTACTAAAAATTAGCCAGGCGTGGTGGCACGTGCCTGTAGTCCCAGCTACTCGGGAGGCTGAGGCGGAAGAATTGCTTGAACCCAGGAGGTGGAGGCTGCAGAGCCAAGAGCATGCCACTGTATTCCAGCCTGGGCAACAGAGCAAGACTCTGTCTCAAAAAAAGCAAAGCACCATCAAACAAGGTCCATCTGTATATCTCTCAGAAAATAAGCTCACATGCTTGGAAACCTATCAGAACCAGACAAGCGGTGTTAGGAACACAGCCGCAAATACTTGGCCTGTATCTAGCCTTAGCAAGAAACATCCTGGAAGAACTAAGGGGATTTAACACCCATGCAGATTACTTTCTAGATAGGCCTGAGAAATCCATCCCAGCTGACTCAGCAAAGAGATACCTACAGACCTCCCTCATCTGCTAATCAAAACCCTATATTGGCTGCAGGGCACTGTCGCGGTATGCCTGGCTTCTTCTTGGCTGGGCAGGCCTCATAAAGGTGCCCTGCAAGTTCTCTGCACTCACTGGCATGGAGAAAACCAGGCTTTGGTGAAGACAGGCAGTCAGAGGCATCTCCAGCCCTTCCAGGACCCAAACCATTCTTCAGTCATCTGAGATATCAGGAGATCAGCTTTCATGTTGTCCCTCTTTCTCTTTTGATGACTAAGAAGGCTTCTTTCTTTTTTTGAGATGGAGTCTCCCTCTTGTCACCCAGGCCGGAGTACAATGGCGCGATATCGGCACGCACCACCCCCGTTTCTACTAAAAATACAAAAGTTAGCTGGGCGTGGTGGCACGAGCCTGTAATCCCAGCTACTCTGGAGGCTGAAGCAGGAGAATTGCTTAAACCCAGGAGGCGGAGGTTGCAGTGAGCTGAGACGGCGCCATTGTACCCCAGATTGGGCAACAAGAGCGAAAATCTGCCTCAAAAAAAAAAAAGTCACTATTATTATTATTATGTTTTGCTGATTAGAAAACTAGTACACGATCAGGGCCAGGGTGCCTTGGAACACGCTGGAAGAAGGCCACTTCCTCTAGGCAGAGGCAGCCGGGCAGTAGCGCATAGGATTCCAGCCCAGGACACAACCTCCTCAACCACACGGACAGGCCTATAAAAAAAAACTCCTCTCAAAAAAGTCAAACAATTTAAAGGTACATAAAAAATGAGCCAGGCACAGTGGCTCGTACCTGTAATCCTAGAACTTTGGGAGGCCAAGGTGGGAAAATCACTTGAGCCCAGGAGTTCAAGACCAGCCTGGGCAACATAGCTAAACTCTGTCTCTACAAAAAATTAAAAATTGTAAAATTGGGCAGCCATAGTAGCATGGACCTGTAGTCCCAGCTACTTGGGAGGCTGGGGCGGGAGGATCACTTGTGCCAAGGAGTTCAAGGATTCAGTGAGCTGTGATCACATCACTTCACTCCAACCTAGGCAACAGAGAGAGGTGGCTCAAAAAAATAGAGCCTGGCTCAAAAAACAAACTAAACCAAAGTATAAGCCTCTTATAATCACATTCCCAAAGAAAACCACTATTAAAAATTTGGTTAACTATTTTGTTTTGTTTTGACAGAATAATAAAATTCAGTTACGGGGAAATTTAACCTGAATGGGAGAACACCGTCTATTTTTAAATTCTCTTCCTCTCTGACCCTACCCAGCCCAATATCACCAAAGGTTCTTAACAACCCAGAAGTCAGCTGCAACTTGATTAGCATATCCTTGGATGGAATCCACTTCAAAGTTGAATCCTCAAGTATCTCAGTCTAACCCTGAAACTTTGATCTTTGTCCCTAGGCAGGGCAAAGCCTAAGGAACTGGGTCCTTCACTCCTGGGGGTGGAGGGGGGTTCTCAGAAATGCAAATTGTTCGCTGTTCTGCCACTGTCTCCTCTGTCACCTCTCCAGACCCCAGCCTTTGGATGAGTGGCTTTAACTGGGAGAGGGTTTACAAGTCTGTGTCAGAAAGAGAAGAGCCTTTGGAGAACCCTGAAGAAACACAGAGGACAAAAGACCAGCTTGTTTGCAGTTAGTGTTCTGAAGGGAGTCACAATTCTAGACCAGCGACCATAGCTGGAAGGATTCGCTGAGGTTTTATAGGCCCCCTTAGTTTCCTCATGTGTTCTTGTCATTTTTCTCTTATTTCACAGTAAAACCTATAACAAAAAGGGCTGTTTATCTTGGGGTACATCAAGGAAGAGGGAGATGAGGGTGAAAAATATATCCTTTTCTGCAGCTGGTGTTGGGGAACAAAGAATCTGGGGTAGAAGTGGGGGTAGAGATGGTAAATACATAGTAAAGCCACAAAGAAGGCTGGGTGCAGTGGCTCACACCTGCAATCCCTGCACTTTGGGAGGCTGAGGCGAGTAAATGGCTTGAGCCCAGGAGTTCAACACCAGCCTGGGCAACATAAGGAGACTACCACCTCCACAAAAAAATTCAAAAACCAGCTAGGCATGGTGGTGCATGCCCGCAGTCCCAGCTACTTGGGAGGCTGAAGTGGGAGAATTGCTTGAGCCCAGGAGGTCGAGGCTGCAGTAAATCAAGATCGTGCCACTGCTCTCCAGCCTGGGGAACAGAGTGAGGAACCCTATCTCAAAAAAAAAAAAAAAAAAAAAAAAAAGCCACAAAGATATGCAGGCTCCAGAAGGTGTCTTCCATCAAAGGGAAGTTCCTGGGCTAAAAAAATAATAATAATAACGACAACAATGACTACCATTTATTGAGCATTTACAATGTGCTGGGCGCTTTGCCAAGTGCATTACATGCATTTTCTCATTTAATCCTTTCAACAGTCCTGGGAAGAACAGTTACCATTGTCATCTTCGTTTCACCATTGAGCAAATGCAGTGTAGCTAACTAGCTTGCCTAAGATCACACAGCTGGCAATAAGTGGCAGAATCAGGACCCATGCTCAAAACTGTTTGACCCCAGAGACTAAGTTCATCCCTTCAGGGCAAAATAATTCAATGCTTCAATGACTACCAACTGTCTACCTCCCACCCCCACACCTCAACACATACTCTCCAGGCTTGCTTTCCTCAGCTATCCCAGATGAGTTTGCGGATTTTCATGTTGTCATCTTTCAAGATTCAGGCATCGCTTACCCTGAGTCATCTTCCTTCCTGATCTCTCCTCCTGCAGCCCCCTGCAGATGCCCCTGGGGGGCACTACATGTCATGTTTGGTCTCCCCCACAAGACAAGTGAGGTTCCCCAGGCTGTGCCCTCATCTCTCTCATCTTTGGATCCACTGTCCCCGGCACAGCGCCTGACACACAAGAAGTGCTCCTTGGCACCCCAAGGCTCCGTGAATAGATGTGGCATTCAGGCCAGACAGAGGTGAGCTGCCACGCAGCTCGTTCCCTTTCTCACTCCAAATTGGCAGAAGAGAGTGAATGTTATTTACAAAACCACCAAGCCAAACAAGACCCTCCCTTCCCTGACACACTGAAGCTGCTCTGGGAACAGACAGGGGTCACCAAATGGTGGCCAGATGGTGACTGCTGCTCCATAACTCCAGGGGCCTGGGGCAAAAGGCTTGGCTGCCCACCTGCTCCCAGGACCTGTGAATGATCCACTTTGTAGGGAAAAACCCAGACAGTTCCCTCCTTCCAAATCCCCTTCTGCAAGCAGCTCTCAGAGTGGAGACTCTGCCAGCTCTCACCACATCCTGGGGACTCCTGAAGCCTGGGCTGGAAGTTCTGCAACCTTGCCCCATGTCAATGGCACTTACTTTACCTGACTTCTTCCTTAACAGAGAGGTGTTAATTCTGCAGTATTGACCCAGGGTAGTGGGGTGATCACCCCTGGTAGGCACAGCTGAGCCCTAAAATAACTGAACCCAGACAGAAGAGGGGAGCCCTGGGGCAGAAGGAATGTGGGGAGAGGGGAAGAGGAGCTCCCTTCTACCAGGGAAAACTCTGAGGACACAAGTAGCTGGAGGAACAGGGAAGGGATTTCCTACAGTGTTCCCAAACAAAGAGAGCTGGCGGGGCTTTGGGGAGAGCTCCGTTTCCCTTCGTTTCATTCAGCAGTGGTCTCCTCCTCCCACAGATGTGGGAGGCAACAGGCCCCCAACTGGTTATCAGGCCCTCCAGCGTGAGGGCCTTTGTCTCCCCTTAGACATCTAGCTGGCAGGGCGAAGGGCCGACAAATCCTCCCTGACCCTCCCAGCTCTTTGTTATCTCAGAGGGAAGATTACATTTCTGTATGGGGAGGCAAGGTGCCAGGAGGCCTCGGGCAGGACAGAGACAGGCAGAGCTGCCGTCTGACCCCCATTGCCTGGATCAGGGCTCAGGGCTGCCCTAGGGACACTCTCCCTCCACTGGCCTGGGGCCCTTCCAGAAATGGGAGGGCTGCGTTTCAGAAAGGGGGAGGGGTACAGGAGTGGGACAGAAGGGGAGGTGGGCTGGAAGGATAAAAGCAGCCAACTCTCAATTATTCAGAAGCATGTCTGCAGTGCGTGGACAGCCCATGCCTTCGCCGAGTTTCTCACCTTCTCTGTTCAGCTGCCATCAGCTCTTTCCCTGAGAAGTGGAGAAGGGAACCCTGGCAAGTTGGCCACTTGCTTTCATTTTGGCTTCTTGATGAATCTATAGAGGATTTTTCAGCAGCAGACCCATGTCCCTCAACACCAAACAAGCATTTACATCATTCTCTTTCCGTTTAAATCAAGAACACATTCTTTAGCCTTTTCTTTGAGGTTCAAGATACTCCTACAATGGTTCTAAACCATAAGAAAAAGGGGCTTGATTTAAAACCCCTTGTTCTGGGCCACGCTCATGCCTGTAATCCAAGCACTTTGGGAGGCCAAGGTGGGCAGATTACCTGAGGTCAGGAGTTTGAGACCAGCCTGGCCAACATGGTGAAACCCTGTCTCTACTAAAAATACAAAAATCAGCTGGGCATGGTGGCAGGCGTCTGTAGTCCCAGCTACTCAGGAGGCTGAGGCAGGAGAGTCGCTTGAGCCCAGGAGGCGGAGGTGAGCTGAGTGAGCTGAGATCATGCCATTGTACTCCAGCCTGGATTGAAAGAGCAAGACTCCATCTCAGAAACAAAAACAAAAACCTTGTTTGAAAAGAATTACGGAGAGGAAGGGCGATACACACTCCTTTAGGAACGAAGTAGAAAAATAGTAGCTGGGTGTTAACATTAAATGCTGGATTTTTTTCATGGCTTGTTTTCCCAATCATATTTCCTCAAATTGTATTTCCTCCTCTGGTAAGCCAGGTGGGTTATGCTTAGCAAGTCCATCAACCACAAATATACATGGAAAACCTCCTGAGTGGAATTGGTCAGATGCCTTAGATGAGATCCTTGCCCTAAAGCAGTTTAGAAGCCAGTTAGAAAGCAGAGTAAGGAAAACTACTAACAAAGCTATGGTTAGTATCAACTCAGTGGATAGTCAGAAAGTGACCAGGGGATCCAGCGACTGACAAAGCTGGGATGGGCAGGGAAGGCCTCTTGGGGGTAGGGTGTGAGTTTGGCCTTACAAGCCTGTGATGAGTATTAATTAAAATGCAGGAGGCCTAATGGGTGGGCAGCTTATTTAGGAGTATAAACCAAACCTGACCAGGAGCTGAAGGGTTAAATGGTGGCTTGTAGGGGAAAACTCTATAAACAGTGGCTGAAGTTCATTTATTCAACAAAGATATGAGTTCTTGTTTCTCATTTTTTGTTTTATATTATTTTGTTTTGAGACAGGGTCTTACTCTGTCGCCCAGGCTGGAGTGTAGTGGCTGATTATAGCTCACTGCAGCCTCAAACTCCTAGGCTCAAGCCATCCTCCTCCTTCAGCCTCCACCTCCAGCTAATTTTTAAAAATATTTTGTAGAGACAAGGGCTCACTTTGTTTCCCAGTCTGGTCTTGAACTTCTGGCTTCAAGTGATCCTTCTGCTTTGGCCACCCCAGGTGCTGGGATTACAGGCGTGAGCTGTAATTTAGTTGTTTATTTATTCATTTGTTCAACAAATACTTATTGAATATTTGCTCTTTGGCCAGTCAAGGAATTTTATGAGTGTCTACTATGTGAATAACACTGTGTTGGCCACTAGTCTGTCGCCTACTGGTGGATTAGAAAAATAACGCGAGGACCCTTTTCTTTTTACTTTTTTTTGAGACGGAGTCTTGCTCTGTTGCCAGGCTGGGGTACAGTGGCACGATCTCAGCTCACTGCAACCTCCGCCTCCCGGGTTCAAGCGATTCCCCTGCCTCAGCCTCCCCAGTAGCTGGGATTACAGGCGAGCGCCACCATGCCTGGCTAATTTTTTTTGTATTTTAGTAGAGGCGGGGTTTCACCTTGTTGGCAAGGATAGTCTCGATCTCCTGACCTCGTGATCCACCTGCCTCAGCTTCCCAAAGTGCTGCGATTACAGGTGTGAGCCACCGCCCCCCTCCCCCAACTCTTTTCTTAAATTAGCCAGGGAGGCGTGGGTGGGGTGGGTGAGGAGTTGGGTGGGGGTAACTCATTCAGTATTCAAACTTCTACAAGTTTTGGGGATGAGGTGAACAGGCCCTGCCACTAACTTACATAGTGACTTCTATTTGTGTAGTATTTTTGGTCCACTGAGAGCTATCATTTTATTTGATTCTTACGATCATCTTGTGAAGGAGTATCAACAGACACCGCTGTTTTGATTTTATCAGATACATGATTTGTCCTACATCAAACTTCACAAATGATGGACAGAATGGAGGAATCCTTCAGACCTAGTGCTGCCTACTTCCCACCCCAACGGTGGCCTCAGCCTGGGCTCTCACATCGCAGGCCCCACGGAGACTTGGAAAAAATACAGGCTCTTGGCTCCTTCTTGGGACAGCCTGATTCCTCATGTCTGAGCCGGCCCATGAATTTGTATTTTTCAGACGTTCCCTGGAGGACCCGTGTCCATCTGGATTAGGAAACCACTACATTATACCACCCCGCGGCAAGACTCAGGGGGAAGAATTTAGCCACTTTCCTGGGTTCCACAGTACTGGAGGGTGTTCTGAGTGGGCTGTGATTAATTTCCAAACCAACCACACCTCTCCCCTCAACTCCCACTTACTCTTTGCTTCCTAGACGTTCACTTCAGGCTGGAGACTTCTGAAGACCAACAACATTGCTGTAGAATTTACAGGGTCCAGTTCCCGGTGGAGCACAAAACCTAAATTATGTGGCTGGGGAAAGCGGAGATCCAATGGAAGGGTTTGAGGAGGGGCTGACCTTCTCATAATAAAACCAGCTTGTATTTACTAAGTGTTAACTATGCGCCAGGCCCTCGTTGACCTCTCGACTCTATACGAAAAAGCACTATTATCCCCCTTTCACAGATGGGAAAACCGAGATTTAGAACGCGAAAATCATTCCCCAAGGTGCACAGACTCCAAAGTCCACGCTACCAGGTACAATCTCAAGGCTGAGGCGTCTCTTCACCTGTCCCCCACACCCCCCCAAACTGCTGCTATGTCTAGGGCCTGACATTCCGGCGCCCTCTGGGACGCGCTCAGATGCAGGGGCGCAAGCGCCAAAGGAGACCAGGCTGCAGGAAGAGAAGGGCAGAGCGCGGGACAGCTCGGCCCGCTCGGCCGGCTCCCCCTCCTCTGGGGCCGCGGCTGGAGAACTACAAGGCCCAGCAGGCAGCGGCAGGGGGCGGAGGCGGAGGAGGGACCAGCGCCGGTGGGAGTGAGAGGGCGAGCCCTCGCGCCTCGCCGGCGCACAGCGCTCGGAGCGCTCCTTCGGCCACAGGCGCGGCGTCCTCGGCGGCGGGCGGCAGTGAGCGGGAGCCGGGACGCTGGTGCAGCCGTAGCGCGCGGAGGAACCCGGGCTGTGCCGGCAGCAGGGCCACGTCCGGACGGGACCGAGACTCCGCGTAGCGCATTGCGGCGACCTCGCCTTCCCCGGCCGCGAGCGCGCAGCTGCTCGAAAAGCCGCGGAACCCGAGGACTTTCTCCCGTCCGAGCTCGGGGCGCCCCACAGGGCGCACGGTACCCGTGCTGCAGTCGGGCACGCCGCGGCGCCGGGGCCTCCGCGGAGCGATGGAGCCCGGTCTGCAAGGAGCGTGAGACGCCGCCGCCGCGGTCTGGAAAAGAGGGGCACAAGGTCTGGAGACCCCGGGCGGCGGACGGGAGCCCTCCCCCCGCCCCGCCTCCGGGGCACCAGCTCCGGCTCCATTGTTCCCGCCCGGGCTGGAGGCGCCGAGCACCGAGCGCCGCCGGGAGTCGAGCGCCGGCCGCGGAGCTCTCGCGACCCCGCCAGGACCCGAAAAGAGCCCGGGGGCGGCGGGCCGGAGCCGGGGACGCGGGCACACGCCCGCTCGCGCAAGCCACGGCGGACTCTCCCGAGGCGGAACCTCCACGCCGAGCGAGGTAAGAGTCGCGGCGCCCCCGGATCCGGGGCTGGCTTGGCGTCCCGAGCGGCCCCCGGCGCCGGAGCCTCCCGGCTGCGCGCTTTGCCCGCCGCAGCCCAGCCGGGACCGGCGCCTCCCTCCGCTCGCCGCCCGCCCCCTCCACCTCCCGGCTCCCTCCCGGGCGATCCGCGCCCCCCTTGGGTCTCTCCTCCCTTCCCTCCGCCCGCGTCTCCTTCTGCGCCCCCTCCCTACGCTCGTCCCGCCGCTCTTCCCGCTGCCCAACTTTTCCGCCAACTCGCGCTCGGGAGCTGGCGAGGCGGCGGCGGCGGCTCCTCGGTGAGTCCTGGGAAGGACAGGCCCGGGGCGAAGGCGGCGAGGCCCGCGGTTTCCTGGACTGGGGAGGAGGGCGGGAGTGGGCGGCGAGGTGGGGTGCGTTGTGTGTGTGTTGCGTGTGTGTTGCATTCCACTCCATCTCTTTTTGGTCCCCTTTTGGGGATTCACCCCCAATTCAGCAGGTAGCTTTGGGCTCAACGCTAAAAATCCAGGACATTCCTCAGTCCTTTTCCACCCCCGCTAAACCTGGGGTCCGGGTTGTGGGCGAATGGAGTAGGGGATGAACTGCAGAGGACGTGGAGGGCTAGGTTAGCTTCTCTTGGAATAGGCTTTAAGGAGGTGTCGTCACCAAATGGCTGAATCTGCTTGAGCTGAGAGCGAAAAACGACTCCGCTTTCCAGAAGGGGTGATCTTATGACTTGGACGGTCTCTGAGAGGGTCGGAAGTTTGGGGAACGGGAGGACGACCCACAGTCGTTAAGCCGAGGTATGGGACGGCGGCGGGAGGGCCGTTCCGTCCCAATCTCGTTCCTGGAGGTGGGGGAAGGGATGAGGTTTTTGTCCGGTGCGGTTCACTCGGCAGCGATGCGTAGGCTTCTCTGGCCCAGACCCCTCTGCACCCCGCTTCCCCTCCCGTTATGTTTAGGGTTGGGAGAAAAGGGAGGCTACGACCCATGTTTGCAGAGGAATTTGTGGACCTTGTAGATGGGGTTCATATAGAACACACACCCCCTATGAAGCAGCCAGACACTTTTTTGGTGGTGGTGGGGCGGGGGGTGTGAAGCGTGTTTCTTGTTCTGGTCTCAGAAGCTATCAACCCGTTTGAAAAACATTACCACGATGTCTTTCTCCCCCAGCCCTCCCCCACCCCCATTTTCCAGATGTAACAGCCGCATCTGGTTCCGTTTCACCCCACACGGGTACACCGCAGCCGCATTATTAACTTCCCTCTTCCTCCCCTCCCCCTCCCCCAAATTGAAACTCGGATTCTTCAACTCGTCTTGACCACCTCCCTCCTTAACATTTCTGGAGACTTGGAGATGCGGCGTTGAGAAAAGAAAGTTCCCTTGGATCCCGAGTTATCTAAGATCTCACTAAGTTAGTTATTCGCCGCCGCTGGTGGGTGGCGGCGGTCGGGGTGCTTTCTGGATTGCGCAGAAAAGAGGCATCTTGGGAGATGGGTCCAAGGTTTTAGGGGGTGGCATTCGCGAACGGTTCATCCACTAGACTAGGGGAGGCTCTTTGGCTGTGCGTCTGGCCAGAACTGGCCTTGACGATGGAAGTTTCTGGAACCAAAGCGTTGCTTTCTCTCCCTTGTGTTATAGCTGGAGCTGCGAGAGCGCCTGCCCTGCCCGGAGCCCGCGGTCCCCTCTCGGCCGCCCCTCGGTGGCGTCACGCGCCCCTCCCGGAGCGAGCCCAGTGCGCGGGGCCGGGGGCGTGGGCGACTGCTGCCAGAGGCGCTCCCTGTGTGTTTTTAAGGAGTGATTTGGGCCGCATCCCCCGGAAACTAAAGTGGGGCGTTTTACCATTTAAGTAACGGCTACAGGTTTGAAAGCGGGGGGTTGGATTGTCCAGTTGTGTTTGGTAATAGTCTTTGAGGCAGGAAAGCGCCTTGTGGTCCAAAGTTGCGGGAGGGTGGAGAGAGTCAGTCTCTCTCACCCTCTTCTTTCCAGCCTCTTTCAAATTGAAAACACTTCTCTGGTTTCCTTCTTTGGGCGGTAGTTTTGGAGGCTGTAATGAAATCGCACTTTCTCTAGACGTGGTAATTAAGGTGACTGTTTCCTCCGCAGATGTGCCCTACCCTTTGCACCTCCGGACCAGGGCTTTTTTTGGAATACTATCTAGCCTTGAGACTGTTTAGCAGAAAGTGGCCATTTTCCTCCCTTGGCCCGGGCTCCCGGTTTCCTCCCTGAGGCTTGTTTAAAAGCGAAGTAGCAGGGCCCCGTGGGACGCGCCTTGGTCTGGTTAATCACCCCCACGGCCGGGTCATCCACCTTCCTCTCAGTGACCGAGGTTCAGCAGCCTCTGCTATTGCCGTCCCGTCTGTGCCGAGGGCCTGCCTCCCTAATGACTTGTTTACATATCCTACCCCCAGTGGATTAGGAGAAGCTCCGGGGCTGCCCCTGACCCTCCGAGTGCAGGGTGTTTGGGGACCGGGAGGCTGCTGGGGCCTGACTCCAGCTGGGAGGGTTATGAACTGCATCAGTGACGAGCTCCTTGAAATATCTGTTGCATTTACTCTTAGTCATAGCTGAGTGTCAGCTTTTTAATGAGGTTCATCCAGATTGAGAGCCCCTTGGACTTCACTGCCTGCTTTTCCAAACATGCCTGCAGAAATGCTCATTTTCCAGGTATTTTTCCCAGTACAGATTCGGGCCAGAGTGGGCACCGCTTGAACAATCTTAGGGTGCTTCTTTTCCTTGACCTCTGGCCATGGAGGATGTTAGAAAGTTCCATTAGGTGGCCCTTTGATAGCCAGGGAAGCAAAGGCTCAGGAAGAAATGGCGAAGTGTCCCCCACTCCCTAGGGGCAGAGGATTAGATACGTCGGGTGCATCCCTCAGGCTGGGCTAGCTTTATTCCTGGTGGACTCCAGAGGGCAAGAAAATTGAATTGAACACTGGGTAGGCAGACTCAAGCCTTAGAGACCAAGGAAAATCCATGGGTTTTGCTTTTAGTGGTGTGCTCTTTGTTTTCAGTATTGACCTGAAACAAGACTCCTAAAATGGGAGATTTGCTGGTGTGAACTTGGCAGTTTAGCAGCGGGCTTCTCCAAAGGTTTTTTTCTTGCCTCCGTTTCTAAAGTGTCTTTTGTCAAAATGGCTGTTAGTTACAGAACGTCCTAGCAAAGTTTGAGCCTGTTGATGCTGGAGGAAAAGGCATTAGAATTGATTCAAATGTCTTATTCTGAAAGGGCCTCACATCACTTGATGAATTTAATTTCCTCCTGGGAAATTTGTGTCTTGCATTTGTCTTCCCCAGAGCTTTGTAAAAGGCCTGAAAGCACCAGGGACTTGTAGGAGTCCAGATGCAGAGCTTTAGAGAAGATTCTGGTGTTTCCAGAGAGGATGAAATGTCAGACTTGGGCTAGGATATTTGTTTTTCCCCCTAAGGTTGCATCTACTTTAAACAGAAATTCCCTCCTCACCACCATTTCTCTCTCCCCTGCAATGAAAGAAACCATGTTTAAGGCCCTCTCTCCCATTTAATAGCACTCACCTGGGTGAACTATCCCAAGAATTTGGTGGGGTTCCACTCATAGTACATCCTGTCTTCAAGAGCAAGGTTTTCTAGATTATGTGCAGCAGTTGTGTTCGCCAGGCTGGTCTTGAACTCCTGACCTCAAGCGATCTGCTGGCTTCGGCCTCCCAAAATGCTGGGATTACAGGTGTGAGCCACCGTGCCTGGCCACTTATTGCTAATTTTTTATATGTCTTTTACTTCCAAGGACATGTAGACTTTTTTTTTTTTTTAACAGAGACGCAAAAAATAAGCATTTCTCTTGGACCAACTAAAATTTTGCAAGCTGAGCTGAGTAACTTTCTCCATGTTTATTAAGTACTTGCCCCCTGCCCTCTCAACATGTGAGTAGAGAATGCTCACTGTGGGGAAGAAATAAGTCTTACTCCCATCTGAAGGGAATAATGTTTTGGTATTACTTCCTTAATTCTGAAGAACCAAGTTGTCCAGAAATTTTCTCGGTACCATTTGGACTAGAGTTTGGCTGGTTAACAAGGGATACTAGCTAATTGCTTTTCTCTGATATTCTGAGCCTCTTTTTCTGGAGGAGTATCTGTATCAGTTTCTTTTCATCAGCTCTTTTTTTTCCTTCATTCACTTACTCATCCAGTTAACGAACATGTTGGCATCTCCTGTGTACATACTAGGTGCAGAGGGTGTTAGCAAAGGTTAGGGAGGCACAGACCCTGCTCTGAAGGAGCCTGCAGTTTCATGGGGAGAGAAGAGAATGAAGAACATAAATAACAATCATATCATGTGACCTAAGCACCATGTGAGAGGGGCTAGTAATGTGGTTTGCGAATTTGGAGGAATAAAATCCTCCAGCTAGAAGGCCCAGGAAAGTCTTATGGAAGAGACAGCTTCTTAAGGTGGGGTTCAGAGAAAAGGGAAGGCCTGGCCTGTTGCAGAACAAGGAAGGGCAAAGAAGAAAGTCTTGCACAGAGGCATGGAGGTTGCTTCGAGCTGTGGTGCCGTATAGAAATAGAACATGAGGCCGTGCACGGTGGCTCACGCCTGTAATCCCAGCACTTTGGGAGGCTGAGGCAGGCGGATCACGAGGTCAGGAGATCGTAATCATCCTGGCTAACATGGTGAAACCCCGTCTCTACTAAAAATGCAAAAAATTAGCCGGGCATGGCGGCGGGCGCCTGTAGTCCCAGCTATTTGGGAGGCTGAGGCAGGAGAATGGCGTGAACCCGGGAGGTGGAGCTTGCAGTGAGCTGAGATCGCGCCACCGCGCTCCAGTCTGGGCGACTGAGCGAGACTCCGTCTCAAAAAAAAAAAAAAAAAAAAAAAAAAGAAATAGAACATGAGCAGCTGGGCGAAGTGGCTCATGCCTGTAATCCCAGTACTTTGGGAGGCCAAGGCAGGCGGATTGCTTGAGCCCATGAGATGGAGATGAGCCTGGGCAACATGGTGAGACCCTGTCTCTACCAAAAAATACACAAATTAGATGAGTGTGCTCATGTTTTCTGGTAGTCCCAGCTGTTCAGGAGGCTGAGGTGGGAGGATCACTCGAGCCTAGGAGGCAGAGGCTGCAATAAGCTGTGATTGCACCACTGCACTCCCACCCCGGGGACAGAGGAAGACCCTGTTTAAAAAAAAAAACAGTCAGGCACAGTGGCTCATGCCTGTAATCCCAGCCCTTTGGGAGGCCAAGGCGGGTGGATCACCTGAGGTCAGGAGTTCAAGACCAGCGTGGCCAACATGGTGAAACTCTGTCTCAAAAATAAAAAAATTAGCCGGGCTTGGTGGCTCATGTCTGTAATCCCAGCTACTTGGGAGGAAGAAGAATTGTTTGAACCCGGGAGGCAGAGGTTCAGCCGAGATTGCGCCACACAACCCCAGCCTGAGTGACAGAGCAAGACTGCATCTCAAAGAAAAAAAGAAAGGAAGAAAGAAATATAACATAACATGAGCTATGTGTACTTTCAGATTTTCTAGAAGCCACATTGGAAATTAAGTTAAAAGAAAGAAACAGGTTTTTTTTTTTTTTTTTTTTTTTTTTTTTTTGAGACAGAGTCTTGCTCTGTTGCCAGGCTGGAGTACAGTGGCGCAATCTCTGCTCACTGCAACCTCTGCCTCCCGGGTTCAGCGATTCTCCTGCCTCAGCCTCCCGAGTAGCTGGGACTACAGGCGCGTGCCACCACGCCCAGCTAATTTTTGTATTTTGAGTAGAGATGGGGTTTCACCAGTTGACCGGGATGGTCAACCTCTTGACCTTGTGATTCGCCCACCACAGCCTTCCAAAGTGCTGGGATTACAGGCGTGAGCCACCACACCTGGCCAAAATTTGTTTTTTAATTAACTTGTTTAGATTTTAATAATTTATTTAATATAACTATATTTCCAAAATATTATCATTTGAACATGTAATCAAATATAGAAATTATTGATGAGATACTTTACATTTTTTTCATAACAAGTTTTTAAGATGCGGTGTATACTTTTTACTTCTAGCATATCTGTTAGCACCAGCCACATTTCAAGTGTGCAGTGGCCACCGTGTGGGCCACAGATCTAGAATATAAGACATGAAGATGGAGAGTGAGAAATGCCTTTGGAAAGGTTGGAAGTTCCTGTCCTCCTGCTGCCAATTACCAGATCTCCTGAGAGTGCTGTCAAGGAGTGACTCAAAGCACTACACAATGAGAATTATAAATATCTTAATATTATATGTGAAATATAAATACATAATTCTTTACATTCGATTGGTACTTTAAAGAGAAGAGAATGAGCACATTCACCCACACCAACCATTTGAGCCTCGTAATCACCTGTGATGTAGCTTCCTCTAAGTGGGAAACTGAGGCTCAGAACGGTTAAGTGACTGTCCCAGGGTGGCAGGATCACAAATGGAAGGGCATGAATTCATACTGTCTCCAGCGGACAGGAATGAAAAGACTCAGGCTGGGTGTGGTGGCTCATGCCTGTAATCCCCGCACTTTGGGAGGCCACGGTGGGTGGATATCTTGAGCTCAGGAGTTCATGACCAGTATGGGCAACATGGTGAGACCCCATTTTTAAAAAATATATAGCAACTTAGCCCAGCTGCTTGGGAGGCTGAGGTGGGAGGATCACTTGAGTCTGGGGGATGGAGGTTGTAGTGAGTTGAGATCGTGCCACGGCACTCTAGCTTGGGTGATAGAGCAACACTCCGTCTCAGAAAGAATAAAAAGACTCGGCCATGAATTCGTCAGATAGTTTTCCTTACGTAATTTTTGGACAAGGAGATCTGACCTTCACAGAAGGCTTTTCTCTTAGAAGTGGGAGAGCTGCAAGGTCACGGTGGTCCAGCCAGCCCCTGCTGTCTCACCAGACACTGTCCACCCTTTATGTTGGATCAGTACTCCAGTGAGAAGACAGCAGGCACTTTCACCCATGCAGCCCATTCAGTCTTCATAACCACCTGTGATGGAGGCAGGGCAAGTAATTCAGCCCCCTGCGACGAGTGGGAAACTGAGATCTGCCCCCTGCCTCCTCCCCACCGAGGACCTCTGCATGCAGGCGTGAATCCCAGGAGCCTGGCTGATATTGGAGAGGCAGGGCGGGGGGGAACCAGCTGCAGGGTCTTGGAGGAAGCTGCTGTGTACACCTGCAAGGCTGCAGGTCACATCTGTCAAGCAGTGAAGGAAGGAAACTGTTCCTAAGGGATTGGAAAAATTCATTAATTAGTAGAATGAGAAACTGAGGTGAAGGAGGAGGTGGCAGGGTCCAGACAGCATGTGGACTAGTGGCCTGTCACTGTGTTTTTTGCAGGCGGGTGGCATGGGGTGTATGCCCACTTCTTTTTCCAGGAGTTGGTGCCAGGAGGCCAGGTTTTCTTAACATCTTTGTTTTACAGATGTCAAACCTGAGGGCCAGAGGGGTAGGAGAGGAAGAGACTTTTTGCACCTTTTTTGGGAAAGAACGAGAGGGAAGCTGGCAGATGAATTTGCAGTGCATTGACCAGGGAGCTAAGAGAGGGCGGTCTGCAGCCAGCCCACACCTGGGAGGAGGCGGCAGGTTTTTCTGGGGACAGAGTGGCCAAGTCCAAGCAAGCTTAACCATCTCAACATGACATCACTCTTTCCCATTGGAACCTGAGAACTTGTTCAATACTCTGGCATTTACCATGGGACCTGGGTTTTCTTGGTCAGGTATGCATTTCTGAGTGACAGGACTGCATCAGATATATCTTTGGGATGTAGTGAGATGTGGAATATGGGTTTAGGGGTATCCTCTGGCAAGCACTGCTTCTATCCGGGATCTGGGAATGTGCCCCATGCAGTGTCCTAGATGGCCCATCTGTGGTCTGCTTTCAAGGGTCTTTCTTTTAGTTAGTTGGTTTTGAGACAGGATCTCACTCCGTCACCCAGGTGGGAGTGCAGTGACACAATCTCAACTCACTGCAACCTCCACCTCCCGGATTCAAGCAATTCTCAGATTCAAGCAATTCTCGTGCCTTAGCCTCCTGAGTAGCTGGGATTACAGGTGTGCACCACCACGCCCAGCTAATTTTTGTAGATTTAGTAGATGAGGAATTTCACCATGTTGGCCAGTCTGGTCTTAACTCCCGACCTCAGGTGATAACCCGCCTCAGCCTTCCAAAGTCCTGGGATTATAGGTGTGAGCCACCACACCCTGGCACAAGGGTCTTTTGACCAACGGAACTGCAAATCAAGGCCCTTTTGTTACCAGAGTTACCTTGGATTTGCCTTATCTACTTGGTTTGGAGAAATTGAGTTTGCATCAGATGGAGTCAGGCTTGATCAGTCCCTTATTTACTTCCTCCCACCATGTCCTCTAATATCCAAAAACTTTGAGGCACTATTACATGCTAGCTACATTTCCTTGGGTAAAGTACTTAATCTCTTTGAGCCTCAGTTTCTCCATTGCTTAAAAGGAATAATGAAACTTATCCCCCATAAGTTTATAGTGAGGAATAAATAAAAGTTTATAGTTCTAAATTAGTTCTACTTAGGGCATCCGTGGTACATAGTGGGTGTTCAGTATTCATTTCGTCTTTTTTTTTTTTTTTTTTTTTTTGAGACGGAGTCTCCCTCAGTCGCCCAGGCTGCAGTGCAGTGGCGAGATCTCGGCTCACTGCAAGCTCCGCCTCCCGGCTTCACGCCAGTCTCCTGCTTCAGTCTCCCGAGTAGCTGGGACTACAGGCGCCCGCCGCTACGCCCGGCTAATTTTTTGTATTTTTAGTAGAAACGGGGTTTCACTGTGTTAGCCAGGATGGTCTCTATCTCCTGACCTCGTGATCTGCCCACCTTGGCCTCCCAAAGTGCTGGGATTACAGGCGTGAGCCACCACGCCCGGCCTCATTTTGTCTTTTCTAATTCCTTTGGTAAATTTAGAAAAATGAAATTTTGAGAAATGTTTACTTCTCTTTTGATTTGAAATCATTAAAACATTTTAGTAAGCCTTGGGAGGGAGCTAGTGGTGTGGCATGTGTATCCCGCTGGCCAAGCACATGTGAATGAAGCCAAGAATCCAGGGGCTTTTCTGCCAGCCAGCACTGACTCACTTGCAAGGGGCCCTGCCTGGCTCGGGGGAGGCAGGGCTGAAGTACCACATTAGGGCATGTTCCGGGGAAGTAGATTCTCTGAATAACTTGGATGGCTCCCTGGAGCATTTAGGACAGAAGCCACCTGGAAGATAAAGATGGTCACCCCCACGTAGCCCTGACAGTGCCCAGAAAGTCTTGTCACTTGGTAAATGTTAACAGCTATGATCCGTTCTTTAAGACCCTGGGGAGTTTTAAATTTTACCCCTCCAGACCTGAGAAGGGTAAAGGGCTGCAGATTCTGTTCTTTTAACTGGGGCCAGCGTGAGCCATCTTCGACTCAGTGCTTGCAACAGCCCTTGATTCTGCAATGGGACCTCCTAGGACCCTTTGCCCCCTGCAGCTTCTGGACTCATATCTGTCAGATGTCACTTGTCACCTTCTAGCATCAGGGAGAACTGGATCCCTCCTGGCTCCACAGTCTTAGGCTCTTTGTAAGTAGCTCCCTCTGCAAGGGAGGCTGGTAGAACTATGGATATGATTCATACAATTTTAGAGACAAAAAGAAAGTACCCAGGAGGTCATTTATTTCAGCTGCTTCATTGCATAAGTCGGGGAGTTGAGCATCAAGTCCAGTAGCTACTAACTAGTTATCTCTGTACTTGGCTTCCATTTACTAGTCCTTAGCTTGTTCCATGATTCTTCATTGCCCCTTATTTCTCACCAGAGGGACTGGTTGGCCCTAGATGGAGTGGTCTTTTTAAAATTTTCTTTTTAATTTGTTTTTTGAGACAAAGTCTCGCTCTGTTGCCCAGGCTGGAGTGCAGTGGCGCGATCTCGGCTCACTGCAAGCTCCGCCTCCCGGGTTCACACCATTCTCCTGCCTCAGCCTCCCGAGTAGCTGGGACTACAGGCGCCTGCCACCGTGCCTGGCTAATTTTTTTATGTATTTTAGTAGAGACGGGGTTTCACCGTGTTAGCCAGGATGGTCTCGATCTCCTGACCTCGTGATCCGCCCGTCTTGGCCTCCCAAAGTGCTGGGATTACAGGCATGAGCCACCGCGCCTGGCCTTCTTTTTAATTTTTTGAGACAGTCTCACTCTGTCACCTAGGCTGGAGTGCAGTGTCGCTATCTCGGCTCACTACAACCTCTGCCTCCTGAGTTCAAGCAGTTCTCCTGTCTCAGCCTCTTACAGGTGCGCACCACCACGCCCAGCTAATTTTTGTATTTTTAGTAGAGATGGGGTTTCACCATGTTGGCCAGATTGGTCTTGAACTCCTGACCTCAAATGATCTGCCCACCTTAGCCTCCCAAAGTGCTGAGATTACAGGTATGAGCCACCGCACCTGGCCTGGGCGGGGTGAAGTCTTACGCTGGGGAGCCATCGGCATGCTCAAACCTCCTGCAATTGTAACACACTTTGTAAAGCTGTTTCCCACAAAAGGGCAGAATTATTTGGGACTTTCATGAGACCATTCACTTGGTAGCACATACTACCTGGAAGTTTATACCTTGGAAAACCTCATGATGGTATTCCCAGGCTTGTACATAACCTACACTCAAAACATAGCTGTAGAATTGAACTAAAGCATCCTTCTGTCCAATTAAGACATATAACCTCTTTTTGAGACAGAATCTCGCTCTGTCACCCAGGCTGGAGTGCAGTGGCGCAATCTCAGCTCACTGCAACCTTCACCTCCCGGGTTCAAGTGATTCTCCGTCCTCAGCCTCTAAAGTAACTGGGACTACAGGTGTGTGCCACCATGCCTGGCTAATTTTTTGTATTTTTAGTAGAGACAGGGTTTCACCATGGCCAGGCTGGTCTCAAACTCCTGGCCTCAAGTGATGCTCCTGTCTGGGCCTCCCAAAGTGCTGGGATTACAGGATGCACCACCGCACCCAGCCAGGACTGATAACCTAATTCATTGTTGGGGTAGATTCACAGTTTTCTTCTGGATGCCTTAGTAAGTCCATGCTTTAAGCAGCCGCCACGTGGCATGCTTTACCTTCTGTTTCTCCTTGCCCCTCCCCTACCTGGACCCTCCTAACTTTTGGGTTTTTTTTTCTTTCCCCAGGATCAGTTTGAAAAGGAGGATTGAGCTCACGGTGGAGTATCCATGGAGGTGTGGAGCCTTGTCACCAACCTCTAAGTGCAGAACTGGGATGTGGAGCTGGAAGTGCCTCCTCTTCTGGGCTGTGCTGGTCACAGCCACGCTCTGCACCGCTAGGCCGTCCCCGACCTTGCCTGAACAAGGTAAGGTACTGGCTGGGGGCAGCCTGGACTCCTGGGCCTGGGAAACAGGATGGGCTGGGAGGGAGGTGATATGGTTGCAGGTAATGTGGTCAACAGGGAAGGCTCCTTCCCAGGTGGAGCAAAGAACTCCCTTCCTGCAGGAGAAACTCTCAAGATACCTGGGTTGGTTCTGGTCTGGTTATAAACATAACTGACTTCATCAGAGGTTGGGGTCATGAAGGCTGGTGACATCCATTTACCTGAGGTGACATGTTTGTGGGAGTTAATTTATGCTTTTCTCTTTCTGAAGAAAGAATATCTGATTAGGACCCTAGTGTCACACTTTAACATAGGTGATGTATAAAATGCAGCTGGTGGTGCCGTGGGGAGAGAATGACCTTTGAATTTGGAGGTAGAACTTGGGTTGGAGTACAGGGGATGTTGTAGGAGGTGAGAGCTTGCTAAAGACCTCTGGCTTCTAGAAAATTGTTCCAGAGCCACATCTTCGCCAGGCATGGTGGGTCACACATGTAACCCCAGCACTTTGGGAGGCTAAGGCAAGAGGATCACTTGAGGCCAGGAGTTCAAGATCAGCCTAGGCAATATAGCGAGACCCCATCTCTACAAAAAAAAAAAGGAAATTAACTGGGTGTGGTGGTGCACGCTGCTAGTCCCAGCTACTTGCTACTTAGGAGGCTGAGACAGGAAGATCGCGTGATCCTGAGTTGAGGCTGCAGTGAGCTATGATTGCACTACCATGCTCCAGCCTGGGTGAAAAAAAGGCACATCTTCTATAAAGGTCCACAGTCATGGCTCCATGCCTGCATTTTCCTATCCTTGATTGTATCTCACAGGTCCTGTCTGGGGGCCTGCCAAGTGGTTTGCCTTGGATAGGTAGTGTTTGAGGGGTTTTGAAGTGATTGAGACCCAGGAAGCATGAAGGAGCATGGAGACCTATGGCGTGTTGGAAATTCAGAGCCATCATCGGTAACAGGAAGGACTTACCCGACCATTCTTGGGATCTGTTTGAGCTGTGAAAAGGCCTCTTGGGAGATTACAGGTATAGCATACCTGGTGGCTTTCGAGGGACTTTGAAAACTAATATATGGGCATTTCCGCTGCCAGAGGATAGTGTGGTTTGTGACTCAGTGGCTGGTCACACAGAGAAGGTTGACACAGTGGGTGAAAGGTTGGAGGTGCATGTGATGGTGTGGCTGTGTTCAAAAGGCTGCCACTCAGCTGGCCAGGGACCTATTTGAAGGATGAGTTATGGGTGAGAATATGTGTCCCCTGGATGGAGTTGGGGGTGAACAGGGAAAGTTGTGTGAGACTTTATAGAAGGTACAGTGTCTAGAGCAGGCATATTCATGTTGCTGTCAGTAACAGAACTGAAGGCAAGGTCTGAACTGGAGCACAGTGGAGACCCAAAGTGGGAGAGACTGTGTCTGCCCACAGGGAGTTTATGGTCAGGAGGGGATGGGCAAGTACAGGGATAAGTAACACAAGACGGACTGTGTTTAAACCACCCAGTGAAATTACAACCAAAGGTGATGGGAATGCAGAGGAAGAGGGGAACAGAGAGCACCTGAGATGGGCTTGAGTTCAGAAGGGGAAAATGAAGGGCCCTCCATGTTGAACAGCATGAGTGTTCAGAGGCAGCATGTATATGGTTTGTGGAGAACGGTTTGCCTGGTGAGTAGATAGTTGGGAAGCAACACTTGGAAAAATTGGATTGAGTTAGCATATGGAAAGCTTAATGCCCTGCCAAGAAAACTATATTTAGGGCCGGGCGCAGTGGCTCTCGCCTGTAATCCCAGCACTTTGGGAGGCTGAGGCGGGTGGATCACAAGGTCAGGAGTTCCAGACCATCCTGCCTAACACAGTGAAACACCATCTCAAGTAAAAATATAAAAAAATTAGCTGGGCGTGGTGGCGGGCACCTGTAGTCCCAGCCATTCGGGAGGCTGAGGCAGGAGAATGGCATGAACCTGGGAGGCGGAGCTTGCAGTGAGCCAAGATCGTGCCACTGTACTCCAGCCTGGGCAGCAGAGCAAGACTCTGTCTGAAAAAAAAAAAGGAGAAGAAAACTATACTTAGGCCAGGCGTGGATTTTGCTGGTAATCCCAACACTTTGGGAAGCCAAGGCAGGAGGATTGCTTGAGCCAAGAAGTTTGAGACCAACCTGGGCAACATAGTGAGACCCTGTGTCTACAAAAAATAGGAAAATTAGCCAGATGTGGTGGCACATGCCTGTAGTCCCAGCTACTAGGGAGGCTGAGGTGGGAAGATCACTTGAACCTGGGAGGTGGGGGTTGCAGTGAGCCATGATCATGCCACTTCACTTCAGCCTGGGTGACAGAGTGAGACTGTCTCACAAAAAAAAAAAAAAAAAAGAAAAAGAAAAGAAAACTAGACTTAAATGGGTAGATGTTGGGAAACTTGAAAAGTTTTGAGCAAGTAATGTCACAATCGGCTTTCAGAAAGTTAATTTGGCAACTCAGTATGGATGGCTGGGGGAAAGAGTGAGGTGCACCTGTGTTTGCGCCCTGCTCTGCCACTTGATAACTGCATTATTTACTTCAACAAACTACTCAAACATGGTACGCCGCAGTTTGCTCATCTGTAAAACAGGGATAAATAATAAAGGGTTAAGTGGGATAATCCAGATGAAGCACTTCCATGTAAGGTGTTAGTAGTTGTTACTGCTGCCACCGCTGCTGCCAGAAGGATGAAGTTGAAGATTGTTTTGAGTGTCTGGTTAGAGGAAGTGCAGGTACTGACCAGGATGGGGACTGGGAGATGATAAAGGAAGGAAAAAGTAGGAAAGACCCTATAGCAATAGCATCTGTGGGTTTAAGTAGGTTAGGTGTCAACTCTGGGCAACTGGAGACTAAGATGAGAGTGTAAAGGGAGGTTTGAGGGGAGTTGAGATTTGAATCCGCCAATTGTAGACAACGATAAAGGAGTCGAAGTGCAGCGAGGACCTGGTTGAGGTTTGAGAATGTGAATTTATGATGGATCCTAAAGTACTTTCTTTTTTTTGCAGCCCAGAAGGGAGATGTGGGTCTCGGGCCTGGCCGCTTGTGGGCCAGCCCAACGAGATGAGTACAAGGAACTTTAGGACCAGAGTGAGGGTGCTAGTAGAGGAGGAGGGTGTCACGGAAGCTGCTGGGGCAGGGTGGAGGCTGGAACCTGGGGGCTGAAGGTCTTGATGAGCACAAAGTACTGGCTTTGTGAACAGAAGAAAGGGAGGAAGAGAGGTGGATGGGGCTCTTAGGAGGCCATGTACCCAGGAAGACTGACATTAAATGACCATTTTTTAAAAATCAACTTAACTGGCAAAGGCACAGTGGCTCCCACCTATAATCCCAGTACTTTGGGAGGCAGAGGCGGGAGGATCACTTGAGCGCAGGAGTTTAAGATCAGCCTGGGCAACATAGCAAGCAAGACCTCATCTTTATAAAAAATAAAAAAAGGTAGCTGAATGTGGTGGTACACGCCAGTAGTACCAGCTCTTTGGGAGGCTGAGGCAAAAGGATCACTTGTGCCCAGGAGTTTGAGGCTATAGCGAGCTGTAATTACCCCACTGCATTCTACCCTGAGTGACAGAGCAAGACCTTAAAAAAAGTGGGTTTTGTTTGTTTGTTTTCTTAAAGAGACAGAGTTTCGCTCTGTTACCCAGGCTGGAGTGCAGTGGCATGCTCTTGGCTCACTGCAACCTCTGCCTCCTGGGTTCAAGTGATTCTCCTGCCTCAGCCTCCTAAGTAGCTGGAATTACAGGTTCTCGCCACTATGCCTGGCTAACTTTTATATTTGTAGTAGAGATGGGTTTCGCCCTGTTGGCCAGGCTGGCCTTGAACTCCTGACCTCAAATGATCCACCCACCTTGGCTTCCCAAAGTGCTGGGACTATAAGTGTGAGCCACCGTACCTGGCCAAACCAACTTAATTTAGGTATAACTTACCCACTATAAAATACAACTGTTTTAAGTGCGTAGTTTGATGTGTTTTGATAAATGTTTACACCCCGTGTAACTATTACCCCAATCAAGCGATGAAACATTTTCCTCATGCCCTTTTGCAGTCCGTCCCATATTTGTTGGGTCACCTGTATTTGGGTTAACAGTTTGGGCTATTAATAAAACTGCTGTGAACTTTCATGTGCAAGCCTGTGTGGGCACACATTTTCCTTGGACTGCCCTGGTTTTGATTTTGGCTCCACACCTTACTGACTGTTGGCTCTTGGGAAAGTTCCTCTTTGTGCCCTTTTATAAAATATATTGATAATGAATGTGTGCTCATAAAGTCTTTGTAAATGCCATATGTCTGCAGAGCTCATAGGATCCTGCCTGCTCCTAGGCCGTGAGCAGTCAATGGCAGTTGTGGGTCCCTTTTCTTGGGCCTCCAGGGGAGGCAGCACATGGCGAGGAGCATGTTGTTTCATGGGACACAGCAACGGAAAGCCGCTGCACTTGGAGAACAAGCCCCAGGTCTCCATTTGGTGGAGTAAACCCCATCTCAGTGTGAGTGTGTTGCTTTCACATAGCCTGTCTCTCATGAGCTTTCTGACAGAATAGAGAACTGCTGTGGCCAGGACCTTCTAAGGGGAGATCTGGCTTCATGCTTTGTAAGCCGTAAGGAACTTCGTAAGTGTGAAGTGTATTATATAGTCTTGGGCCTGCTGATTATTAAATAATAATACTGCTGTATTTAAAATTTTATTTATTTATTTATTTATTTGAGACGGAGTCTCACTCCGTTGCCCGGCTGGAGTGCAGTGGCACATTCTCAGCTCACCACAACCTCCACCTCCTGTGTTCAAGCGATTCTTCTGCCTCAGCCTCCTGAGTTGCTGGGATTACAGGCATGTGCCACCATGCCCAGCTAGTTTTTTTTTTGTATATTTAGTAGAGACGGGGTTTCACCATGTTGGCTAGGATGGTCTCGATCTTCTGACCTCATGATCCACCCACCTCAGCTTCCCACAGTGCTGGCATTACAGCTGTGAGCCACCATGCCTGGCCAGTGCTGCTGTTGTCTTAAAAAAAAATCATAGGCCGAGCACAGTGGCTCACACCTGTAATCCCAGCACTATGGGAGGCTGATGCAGAAGGATTGCATGAGCTGGGGAGTTCCAGACCAGCCTGGGCAACATAGCAAGACCCCATCTCTAAAAATTTTAAAAATTAGCTGGGTAACGTGGCACACATTGGCAGTCCTAGCTGTTCAGGAGGCTGAGATGGGAGAATTGCTTGAGAGTTGTTTGAGCCCAGGAGTTGAGGCTGCAGTGAGCTATAATCAGGCCACTGCACTCCAGCCTGGGTGTCAGAAGGAGACCCTGTCTTTAAAAAAAGAAAAAGCACATTATAATCTATGTATTAAGGGCTGTGTCCAAAAGGTGAGAACAAACCACCCAAAACCCTGTTCACACTGAGTTTTCCCCATTTGAATGGCCTTGCTGTGATTTTAATTGTGTGTGTGTGTGTGTGTGTGTGTGTGTGTGTGTTGGGAGCCCCTCCCCACTGAGCGCAGTGCCAACGCCCCTCAGTCTGCAAGTGCTCCTGAGGGATTGGGGAGGGCCTGGAGTTTCTGGCTGTCCTTGGAAAGTTGATTTAATAAGGGTTCCAGGAAAACCAGCCTCCCTCCCCTCTCCCTCTCCTTCCCTTCCTTTGGTTTGGGATCTTACAGAGCCTCAGCTTGTTTTAGATCAGGCTTTGAGAGTGGCGAGGGAGTTGTTTGGAAAGACTGAAGCCAGTTTCAGATGATAAGCACCAACATTCTGAGCTTGTGGAGGGTGCATTTGTCTGTGTTTTGCAGTAAGTCAAGTCTTGGTGGGGAAAGCCAGTGAGTGTTTGCAACACTGCTTGCAAGGCCACTGCTGGCAGTTGGGGTGGGGTTCCTGCCCCCTTTTCAACAGTACTGTGGGTTAAACACCCCAGGACCCCTGCTTTTGCCTCCCTGCTCAGAAAACCTGCAGCTCATAAGCGATTTAATGGGCTGAGTTTTACAGCTCCTCCCACCCACCCAGATTTGAAGGAGTCTGGTGGCCTGTTAGAGGCGGGAGATGTTGTGCTTAATGGAAAAACCGCACATTTCCATTCTGGCCTCAAGCCCCCTGGATACCCTGTGTGCACCACAAAGCGGGGCTTTGTTTCTGTGTTTTGCAGAAACCTGCACCTATGGGGGAGAGGCTGTGCATTGTCCAGAGCCGTTGCCTAGCCTCAAATCATAGGACCCTTGCAGCTTCTCCATCCCTGGGCGTGTCCAGCTGCCTTTGGCCAAAAGGGGTGTGCATTTCAGCGTGGCTGCAGGGAGAGTCTCAGATAGGTACTACAGGTTCGGTACTGGGACATCCTCTGTTCTGCTACCAGACCTATAGTCTGGCGTCTATACTGGACTGTGGTCCAGTGTCCTAAGGCTGCCTCGGGACACAGGCATGACCCTCCCCTACTCCCACCCCATCTCCAGCATAATTTCTTCTGATGAGAAGAACTTGTTTGCTTCTCACTCACACTGGATGGTAAGAGGAGTTTCTTCATCCCCTGCCAGGAGGCTAGTGGAATTCCATGGAGCAAAAGGTGATGTCAGATGACCCACTTGAGAACAAGGGTGGAGGATTTAGGCCTCTAGAAATCTGCAAGGTGCTAAGCTCGTAACAGGTTTCCCCAGAGTATCAGCTCTGTCCTGCTTCCCCTGGAGAGGTGGCTCCAGTGCCTGGAAGGGGTGTTTGCAAGTGTTCAGAGCTGGAGAGGGAGGACCCAGCCCTCGGCCTGTGAGAGAATGTGAGGACGCTCACGTGGCCCTCTTGACCAAGCTGGGACGAGCGCAGCAGAGCCGCTCCGAGGCTGTGTTCTTGGCTCCAGCTTCTGCATTGCTACACCATTAGCTTCACTGATTTTCCACTCTGGCTCTGCCAGGCCCGCTCCCTGAAGTCAGGGAGGAGGAATTTCTCAGGGAAGAACAAATGGCTGTCCAGAGATCTTGCTGCCAGTGGGGGAAGGGAGGGATCCCAAACAAAGACTCTGTCAGGGTTTCCATCACCTGGTTTCTGTGACTACCTGGAGTCAGGTCAGCAGGAACTGGAGAGACAGTGTCAGGGATTCTTTGGGAGCCTGTGGCCCCAGCACGGAGGGATGTTTGCTCTGGCCAGGCAGAAGCAGTGAGTGATGGCTTGTGTCTGGGCGGTGATGGATGGCCCTGGGAGAAGTGAGTCCTGGGGAGTCATTATCCCGGAGGGCGAGGTCTGGGGTCAGAGAGCCTGACCAGCAGCTGGTCCTGTTTTCACAATGCCTGTTCCTCCAGGGCCACTGGGGGCTCCAGCTCACCCTGTAGACACCACCTTTGCCTCTTTCTTCCTTCCCTGAGGCTTGGAAATGAGACAACTGTTTCCTTGTTGACCGGGGAAGTCCAGCTGCTCTCATTCTCCTGGGCTCCTGAATGGGGCAACCCAGGCCTCTCTCCTGGGCCTGGCTCTTTCACCAAATTGCAGACAATCCCTTCTCCCCGCCTGCCCTACTCCCCAGCCCCACTGCACCCTAAATAATTAAGCTGAAAGCTAACTGCCCTACGTGGATCTGAAAGGCCTGGGCAAATCCCAAACTGTTTCCTCCTAGGAGAAGCCTGCTGGAGTCTGGGCCACTTCTTACCTTGGGATTTGCTCTGACTTCCAGCTGGTGGCAGCCAAGTAGCAGGGCCAATTGCCCGAACCCCTCCTCCCGGGTAGTGGGCCTGTTGCCTCTTAGCATTGCCAGTGTGGCACCAAGAGACATTGAACTTCTACCCTGAGAGTTCCCTCCCTTCTCCTGTTTCTTGGCTCACACAATTCTCGCCTTTCCACTTGCCAAACGAGGTATCCACTGCCTTCATGTAAAGCATTTGTGCCCTGCAAACTAGGGGCTGTGGGATGAGGGGTCCGTGTAGTTGGTTTCAGGCACTGAGAAAGATCCACCCTGGCAGAGCTTGAAACTCCACGCCCTCTTCTCGTTCACATGCTGTGGCGTAGCTGAGCCTCCCGGGATGGGTTGTGTAAAAGGAGGAGGATGGTGGGGCGGGGGCTGTGCCGTTTATGTTCCCAGGCCCTGGACATGGAGACACATGGAGCCTGAAGTGGGTGAGAGGGTCAAGGAGTTCCGCAAAGAGTGAACTTAGTGGTTACGAGGTTGGGCAGGGAAAGAGGTCAGAAACAGCGACACTGAGGTTTGTAAGAGTTAACCAACAGTGAACATTGAATTCACAGCTTAGGCCTTCCTCACATTTCTCTAGGATCAAAAACTAGCCTCTGGCTAATGGTCTATTCATTCACTGATTTTTTTTCACTCACTCACTCATTTATTCATTCATCTAATCAAGCAAATCTCTTCCTTTTTCCATAAATACAACGTATACTTTATACATTGTGTATCTTCGTCCCTTAGCTGGAAATTGTTCCTGTCCTTTTCTTCCTTTTCACTTTTTATAATTCCTACTCAAATCTTAGTTTAAGGTTTAGTTTGGGTTTAGATTAAGGCTTAATTTAAGGGCCACCTCCCCCGCCCCCTTTTTTTTTCCCTGAGACATAGTCTCACTGTGTTGCACAGGCTGGAATGCAGTGGAGTGATCATGGCTCACTGCTGCCTGGACCTCCTGGGCTCAAGCGATCTGCCGGCCTTAGCTTCCTAAAGTGTTGGGATTGCAGGCATGAACCACCATGCCCTTTTGAGATGTAGTCTCGCTCTGTCATCCAGGCTGGAGTGCAGTGGTGTGATCTTGGCTCACTGCAACCTCTGCCTCCCAAGTTCCAGCAATTCTTCTGCCTCAGCCTCCCGAGAAGCTGGGATTACAGGCACCCACCACCATGCCCAGCTAATTTTTGTATGTGTTGTAGAGGCAGGTTTTCGCCATGTTGGCCAGGCTGGTCTCGAACTCCTGACCCACCTCAGCCTGCAAAGGTCTGGGATTACAGGTGTGAGCCACCATGCCTGGCCTCTTTTTAACTTTCATTCTAATACATACTTTACTCTGCCTCACATTATGTGGAGTTTTTAATATATGTCTGTTTACTCCACTAGAGCAAAGTTCTAGAAAATCAGCAAGTATGTCTTTATCACTGTTTTAAAAACATTTGTGTTTAGGCCGGGCGCGGTGGCTCACTCCTGTAATCCCAGCACTGGCCAACATGGCAAAACCCTGTCTCTACTAAAAATACAAAAATTAGCCAGGTGTGGTGGCACGCACCTATAATCCCATCTACTCAGGAGGCTGAAGCAGGAGAATCACTTGAACCCAGGAGGCAGAAGTTGCAGTAAGCCAAGATCGCGCCACTTCACTCCAGCCTGGGTGAAAGAGGGAAACTCCATCTCATAAATAAATAAATAAATAAATGGTGTTTTGATAGGTAATCTGGGTTCATCTTTCAAAATTCAGAAAATACAGACTTGTAAAGAGGAAAAGGAAAACTCCTATATTTCCATCATTCAAAAGCAATCACTGTTAACTGAATTTATTGTTTTAGACGTTTTTCTTTTTTTTTTTTTTTTTTTTTTAG
>NC_037676.1:37266276-37331941 GCF_003255815.1 Theropithecus gelada | reverse complement strand
GTTTTCTTTTTTTTTTTTTTTTTTTTGAGACGGAGTCTCACTCTGTCGCCCAGGCTGGAGTGCAGTGGCCGGATCTCAGCTCGCTGCAAGCTTCGCCTCCCGGGTTCACGCCATTCTCCTGCCTCAGCCTTCCGAGTAGCTGGGACTACAGGCGCCCGCCGCCTCGCCCGGCTAGTTTTGTGTATTTTTTAGTGGAGACGGGGTTTCACCGGGTTAGCCAGGATGGTCTCAATCTCCTGACCTCGTGATCCGCCCGTCTCGGCCTCCCAAAGTGCTGGGATTACAGGCTTGAGCCACCACGCCCGGCTAGACTTTTTTCTTGCATTTGTATAAACCTGACTTTTCAGAATTAGGATTTATACTGTATATGATGTTTTGTAACTGATATCAGCATTTAGAGTCATACAGAGAATATTTTTCATCATGCTTAAGAACTACATAATATTCCATTGTGTGGGTGTACAAAATTGACCCAGTTCTCTACATTTGGGCATTTAGGTTATTTTCAATAGTTTGCATTCAGTAGAACATACTCTTACAAATAAAATCTGTCCATGTATCCAAGGATGGTTTCATTTGTTTTAAGTTTTGATTATATCACTATTATATCACTATACCAAATTGCCCCCAAAATATTATACCAGTAAATGTCTTTTAAAATAATAATAAATACTAGCCAGGCGGAATTGCTCACACCTGTAATCCCAGCACTTTGGGAGGCCGAGGCAGGCAGATCACTTGAGGTCAGGAGTTTGAGACCAGCCTTGATAACATGGCGAAACCCATCTCTACTAAAAATACAAAAATTAGCCGGTCATGGTGGCGGCCACCTGTAGTCTCCCAGCTACTCAGGAGTCTGAGGCAGGAGAATAGCTTGAACCCGGGAGGTGGAGGTTGCAGTGAGCTGAGATTGCACCACTGCATTCCATCCTGGGCGACAGCAAGGCTCTGTCTCAAAAGTCATAATAATAATAATAAATATCATCTCCACACTCTGCATGCTTGACATTTTCCCATTTTTACAATGATTCCACAGACATCAGTTTTATGACCATAATCAGATGAGTAAACAGGTTTGGGGGGTTAAGTAACCTATCTAAGTTTACATAGTGGGTAAGGGGTGGAACTAGGATTTAAACTCAGGTGGTTCTGACTATAGTATTTTTTTTCCACTGTATTTCACTATGTTTCTATGTCAAATTGGGTTTCCCCACAAAATCCAGGTGGACCAACTTCTGAAGGTAAACATTCTTGGCTCAGTCCCCTTTGTCTCACAGGAGTTGCGCATCCCCTCCCTTTGTCAGGGTGTGTGTGTGTGTATGTGTGTGTGTGCACGCGCGCGTGCACGTTTGCTTGCTTGCTTGCAGTAACGTCTCCTGTGGCATTCTGTAGAGAGGTTACACATCAGTCACAGGTCTGTGAGCTGCCTTAATGAACAGGTTCCCTAGCGTAGAATAATCAGTGTTACAAAATCCCCATGGACGCTGCCATTTCCACTGTTGCCAGAGACCTCCTACTTGGAGAAGGTTCCCAAGGTATCAGATCCGACACCTGAGTTTTCTTCATAGATCAGAGCCTAGACTGTGTGGTATATGGTATGGGTATTGCCTGGACACATAAACTAGATTGCTTCTAATATGGCCGTGATCCAACAATTTCTGATGGATGGAAGTAAACATATCAAAAGCTTCAGAGGCTGGGGCATTAACATTTTTTTGAGGCTACTAGTGTATTTTTTTTTTTTTTTTTTTTTGAGACGGAGTGTCGCTCATCACCCAGGCTGGAGTGCAGTGGCGTGATCTCGGCTCAGTGCAAGCTCCGAGTGAGTTCATGCCATTCTCCTGTCTCAGCCTCCAGAGTAGCTGGGACTACAAGTGCCCACCACCACGCCCGGCCAATTTTTTGTATTTTTGGTAGAGACGGGGTTTCACCGTGTTAGCCAAGATGGTCTTCATCTGCTGACCTCGTGATCTGCCCGCCCTGGCCTCCCAAAGTGCTGGGATTACAGGCGTGAGCCACCATGCCCGGCCTAGTGTATTTTTTAAGTAATGAAGAAGGGCCAGGCGCAGTGGCTCACACCTGTAATCCCAGCACTTTGGGAAGCCGAGGTAGGCAGATAGAGTGAGCTCAGAACAGCCGCTTGGGCAACATGGTGTAAACCCCGTCTCTACAAAAAATACAAAAAATTACCTGGGCGTGGTAGTGGGTGCCTGTAATCCCAGCTACTCGGGAGGCTGAGGCAGGAGGATCACCTAGGCCGGGCGTGTTGGCTCACACCTGTAATCCTAGCACTTTTGGAGGCCAAGGCGGACTGATTGCCTGAGCTCAGGAGTTCGAGAACAGCCTGGGCAACACGGAGAATCGCTTGAACCACGGAGTCAGAGGTTGCAATGAGCCAAGATTTTGCCGTTGCACTCCAGCCTGGCGACATAGCAAGACTCCCTCTCAAAAAAAAAAAGGTCTGAGTCAATTTGCCTTGGAGGCATGGGGGAGAAGGATGTGAACAGGGAAGTGATCTAAGAGCTTCCCTAGGAAGGAAGGACACCCTTTTCCTGGAATGTTGCCCTGCTCTGCCACAGCCTTCAGTCAATTATCACAGCCTTTAGAATGCTGATCAGCGCCCCGGCCCTTCAGAAGTGTCCTTTTGCATTCAGAAAACTCTGCTCCTCTGGTGTCAAACTCCAGAGTTTACTTTTGGAATTAAGGTTTATTTTCCTTAGGTTTTAGGAAGTAGCTTTTGAACCTTAGAAGATTCAGGTTCCTTTACTAACTACTGAATGAAGTTAGGCATTCAAAACGTGGGTAGTCATGATTTGAAGTGTCAGTTGCGGCCTGGCACAGTGGCTCACCTTTAATCCCAGCATTTTGGGAGGTTGAGGTGGGTGGATCACCTGAGGTTAGGAGTTCAAGCCCAGCCTGGCCAACATAGTGAGTGTTTCTACTAAAAATGTTTTTTAAAAATTAGCCGGGCGTGGTGGCGGGTGCCTGTAATCCCAGCTACTCTGGATGCTGAGACAGGAGAATCACTTGAACCCAGGAGGCAGAGGTTGCAGTGAGCCAGGATCACGCCACTGCACTCCAGCCTGGGCAACAGAGACTCTGTTCCCCCAAAAATGAAGTGTCTATTTCATTTGTTTATTTCATAATTTTATAAACATATTTTTCATATGTTTATTTTATAATTTTAGTCCTTCACTACCCCCAAACTCCCAGTGCATTTAAAAAATTTATTTGCCTAACCGTTCTCATGGGATAATATATCATGACCGTCAAAAGATGACGCTAAAGTGAATCCTCCATGTATATAGCTGGGCTTTCTGTCAGCCTTAGAATCTCGAGAAGCACTCCAGGCCAGGGAGCAGGGATGAAGAGCAGAAGCATTTATTGAAGGTGCTGGTGGCTGGAGCCCTGAGACCAACAAAGAATCGTTTTTTCTGAAGGACAGTTCAGTTGAGGGCTCTTCACTTCCCTCACATTGGAGGGAGCTTTGTGCCCACGGTGGGCATGGGAAGGGATGTCAGTAAGCGATGCCCCTCTATCATCTCACAAGACCCAACTAAAATGGGACATTGGTTAGGGCTGGGACAGGGTCAGTCAGCCCTCTCATTTTCCAGTGGAGGAAACTGAGGCTTGAGAGGGAGAGGGGAGGTGACTTGCCTGAGGTCACACCGTAAGTGATCAGCTGTCATCTGAGTGATTTCTTCAGGTGCTGTGAAAAGTCAACCACCTGTGACTCAAACTGAGTTTGGGACTAAATGGTTTTACAAGGACCTCAAAGTATGCTCTCTCTCTTCTAGTGGGACATGGGGAATACTGACTTTGCTGAGAGTAAGGGCTCTTTTCCCAGGATTATTCTAGATCTCCAGATCACTGGAGCCCTGAGGATAGATACTGGGCTTTAGCTTCCTGGCTACCACAGAGCCATGTACTCCAGGTAGAAAAATCCCTAAATTGACTGGGCACGGTGGCTCATGCCAGTAATCCCAGCACTTTTGGAGGCCCAGGCGAGTGGATCAGCTGACGTCAGGAGTTCAAGACCAGCCTGGCCAACATGGTAAAACCCTGTATCTACAAACAAATTAGCCAGGCATGGTGGCATGTACCTATACTCCCAGCTGCTTGGGGGGCTGAGGTGGGAGGGTCACTTGACTCAGGCAGGTGAAGGCTGCAGTGAGCTGAAATCATGCCACTGTTCTTTAGCCTGGGCTACAGGGTGAGACCCTGTCTCAAAGGAAAAAACAAAAAAAAACAAAAAAAAAAAAAACCCAAACCATGTTTTTAATTTCTTAAAACTGAGAGCACTGAATGCTCAACGTTCATGTTGTGTGCATAAAAGTGAGCCTGAAGGATGAATGTGTGGTGTATGGATGGGTGGGATATGAATGAAGCAGTCTCTGGGCCCATGCTCTCCTGGAAATGCGTGGAACAGACCAGTGGTCCCAGACTTTTAGATTTCATAGGCCAGTAAAATTTCCCCCCAAATTTTTGGAGCCAACAAAGGATCACCAACTTTTATGCCAAGTAAGAACATTTTTAATAAACTAATGCTGCCTACTACCATTACCATCTGATTCTTTTTTTTTCTGTTTTGAGACAGAGTTTCGTTCTTGTTGCCCAGGCTGGAGTGCAATGGCGTGACCTCAGTTCACTGCAACCTCCACCTCCTAAGTTCAAGCCATTGTCCTACCTCAACCTCCTAAGTAGGTGGGATTACAGGCATTCACCACCACGCCTGGCTCATTTTGTGTTTTTAGTAGACATGGGGTTTCTCTGTGTTGGTCAGGCTGGGCTCGAACTCCCGACCTCAGGTGTTCACCTGCCTTGGCCTCCCAAAGTGCTGGGATTACAGGCGTGAGCCACCGAGCCCAGCGCCGTCTAATTCTTTTATTGTGGTAAAATATATATAACATAAAATTAACCATTTTAACTTTTTATTTTTTTTAAGTTAATTGATTATGTATTTTTTTTGAGACAGGGTTTCACTTTGTCACCCAGGCTAGAGTGCAGTGTTGCTATCTCAGCTCACTGCATCCTCAACCTCCCAGGCTCAAAAGGTCCTCCCACCTCAGCCTCTCAAGTAGCTGAGACTATAGGTGCGCACCACCATGCCTGGCTAATTTTGTTCATTTTTTTTTTTTTTTTCTAGAGATGAGGTCTCACTTTGTTGCTCAGGCTGATCTCTAACTCCTGGACTCATCCCACCTCAGCCTCCCAAAGTATTGGAGTTAGAGGTGTGAGCCACCGTGCCGACCAATTTTTAAATTTGTAATTGACGTGTAATGGTTATGTATAATCGTGGGTGCAGTATGATGTTTTGATCCACGCACACATTATGTAACGACCAAATCATGGTAATTGCTGTATTGTATCCATCACTTTAAATATTTATCATTTCTTTGTGGTGCATTTTCACCATTTTTAAGTGTACAGTTCTGTGGCATTAAGTTTATTCACGTTGTGTAGCCATCACCACCATCCATTTCACCTTCCCCGACACCCTACCTGTTCAACGCTAACTCCCTCTTCTCCCCTCTTCCAGCCCCCTGGTAACCACTGTTCCACACCTTTTCATTTTCAAAGGATGTTTTATTGTCTTTAGTCGCATCGTGTAAAACCACGAGGGAATTATCTTTACGGTGGGAAAAAAAAGTAACTTTATGAAGCCCATTCATTTCTCCACCCTGGAGAGGCTGTGACCCAGCCCCACCATTGCAGGGATGAGACGGGATTGCGGGGAGATGGCAGGCACTTGGGGAGCTGAGATTCCAGGTGAACTGTGAGCTCAAGCACCCATGGCAACCTTGGGGGACCAGAAGACACATCCTGAAACAGCTGAAACCTCTACTAATTCATCAGCAAGTTTAGGGAGCGGCAAGTTTTCCCTGCCCAGCTGCTGGCGTTTCCTTCCCCATACAATTTCTGCTGAGTTTGAGGGAGGGGGGGGGTTGTTCAAGAGGCCCCAGCTGGGAGAGGTGGGGGGAGGGCGATACATTCTTTTCTTTAAGGAACCTGACCGAACTTTAAGGTCAGAGCTCAGTGGAGAGTGGGAGCTGCAGGGTTACCTCTTCGCGGTTGATTCATCTCTCCACCCTCCCCCACTGTTAATGATCTTTCCATTACAGAACCCAGACCAGGAAGTGCATGACAGGTCGCAGCTGCAGACACATGGCTGGGAGGCCTGGGCTCCGGGCCAGTGGTGGGAGGATCTGAGCTCCCCTCCAGCAGTGGGACCCCTACACACACACACACCCCCTGCTTTAGCTAACAACTTGGTGGAAGATGTTCTTATGCACTGTCACAGGTGATGACGACTTAAATTTTGCTTGAAGTTTAGGATGTGTTTTATATTATAATAAAGGCAGGAGAAAACCCCTCCCCCAACCTGAGTGTTTAGATCCCCCCAACTTACAGTCCACCTAATTGGTCCTTAGCAGATCCTGGGAGCTTTCTATCATCGTGCAGATGCCCCAACTTCTTTTCCCAAGATAGGACCCACCCAATATGGCCTTAGAAGCTTCCCAAGGTATCCAGGGCAGTTGCCAGTCACAGTCTTAATGCCTCCGAAATAGTGTGTTTTCCTCTCTGTGTTTCTATTAAAATGCCAGGCCCAAAACATGTTTCCGGGTGGAGGTCTAGATGCAACAGCATGGCCTTTGCAAACACTGATAGGCTTGAGTTCAAGTCATAATGGATGAGTTGAGCCTCTCATTTTTCAGTCTTCATTGGGGATGGCTCTTTCCATTTGCAAGTTGTTCAGGAAATGTTAATTGACCCTAAACTGTGTCCTAGGGGGCAGTTGTCACACAAGAGTTTCTGTCTCCACCCCAGCTGTGTCCTTGGCTCCCTTCCCTGAATCTGCCAAGGCTGGATTCTGGTGCCAGATGTGAAATGGTGACACAAACTTCTAGGAACTGTGAGCTTGGACGGCCCTCCCCCGTAGCCGCAGGGCATCTACCTTTGCTCTTCTTGGATGAGTGAGTGAACTTCCCTCTTTCCAGAGCAATGCTTTCTTCCTGTTCAGATAGGAGGGAGAGAAGCAAAGTGTACTGGGAATAGGTTGAGCGAATGGGTGTAGTAAGAGTTTTCTGTACAGCTGTGTCCTTAATATCAGTAAACAATGGGGTGAGAACTTTTGCTGGGGAGAGAGGAAGGAGGGAGGAGGGAGGGAAATTTCTTTTAAGACAACTCTTGGGTGCATTCCTTTGTTAATCACTTAATTATAGTCCTTCTCCCAACAAGGGAGTGAACTCCCCCTTGTGAGAGGTAGGGAGGAGGTGGGGGACACTGGTGCTGATCGGAGAAAGGTGGCAAAATTCCTAGGGGAAAAAAGTACAGATTTGAAGGAGGCATCAGCTGAACCCGTGCATAGAAGCTTGAGCCCCAGACTCAGTTCTGAGGCTGCGTTATCCCTTGCGACACCCAGAGTCCCTCTGTCTTTTAAGATCCACACACAACTCTCAGGCCAAGAGCACTTTCCGCCTGGGATTCCCCAGTGGGATTCTACGCGTGTCTTGCTGCCCAGCTCAGGGGGATCTGTTTTTGGGGGGTCTTGGGGCGGGTGCAGGGTCCTGGCTGTGGCTTTGGCCAGTGCAGGCGGCTCAGCACTAAATTACAGTGACGAGGTGGGACACACAAAAGGCTGAAATCTTTTTTTAATAAAAACAAAACAAAACTCCGGGCCCCAAGCCCCTGGGCTGCTGAATGGCCATGGCTTCCTGTCAGGATTAGCCGGGCTGCCTGGGCCTGTGTGCTCTGCCTTTCTCCTCAGGAAATACCTTTAGTAAGCCCCGGTGGGGTCCCCATGGCAACGCGCGGGGGGACCTGCTGGCAGAGGCCATTCAGTCCGCCATTGTCCCCCGGCCCCTTTGTTGTGAGCTTTATTGCCGGCCCTCTGGCAAACACAGCAGTTTGCACCGTTTTGTCAGGCTGAATGTAGAGTTTTTACATTTTAATGGGCTCTTCTGGCAGTGGCCCATTTGCATGCAAAATGTCCCTTCTTACTCTTTTCACTTTCTTCAATTAAAAAAAAAAAAAAAAAGTGCTTCTCCAAATCCCCTGGGTCGGGGGCTGGTGGACGCCGCTGGCCCTGGGCGTCAGGCCCTGCTAATTGATTTGGTGCTCCTGGCTCTCCTTCCACACATACCTGTGGAGCCCATTTTTGCAGCTCTCCTTCTATTTGGGGACTCCGAGAGTTGAGGGAAATACGTATTTTTTGGGCTTCCTCCACCCAAACCGTTGTAGGGTGGTAGCTGTGACCCGGTGAGACGCTTCTGCGCTCTGGCCGGGTCCTGCCAGCCGAAGGTAAGTTTTCAGTTCCATTTCAAAGCCAAAATAATGTAATAAAAAAACCTCTGCAGAGGGCCGCTGGAGTCCTGCTGCGCTGTTCTGTGCTCCTTTTAAGTTGCTTTCAAAGCCACCCCGAGTTCCTCCCCCACCCACAATTGCCCTCTCATTTATCTCTGGGGAGTTTATACCAAGACTGTAAACATTTCTGGACCACCAGTTTCCCCTGTGTTGCTGGGGAGTTTAGCCTTTGTCTCTAATTTTTTTAACCCAGAAATCCAGAAATCAAAAAGATGGAATAGGGATGACAGAAATTGGTACCCTGAGACATCATGCTAATGGAGGATACCTGGATTTTGTTGGGGGTCAGTTATCTAAGCCCTAAGCCCTTTGGAGTGTACACAGAGTAGGTAAGACAAATACCTACCATCAGCCCAACACCCCAGCAACATGACTAAGTGCAAGACATAGCCATGAACATTTTCAGCTCTAGGGGAAGGCACATTCATGTTGGGGAGAGGTGGAGAATGCAGTTTGGCCAGTCTCAGAAGAGTGAGTTTTAAGGCCTAGGAAAGTGATGGAGATGATTGCTTGTTGGAGAGAGAGAAGGAGAAAGGCCTGTAGGAGAGGAAAAGGAAAATCAAAGGAGCAGTGAGGATGTTGGCTCCACTGGGGAGGTGGAACTGGGGAGAGTGGGAGAGGAGGTGGTTGAGAGGCTCCAGACCAGCTGGGGCTGTCATGGAGTGTTTGAGGTGGGGGGCGGACAGGAGGCAGCAGCCAGGTCTGGAGCAGTCAGGGCTTGAAAGCCGGGACCCCTGTGAGCCCTGTGCAGTCCTGAGGATGTGGCCCAAGAGGGAGGGTGGACCAGCTCTTTTGCCTCGTGTTCTTAATCTTCTCAGTGGGTCATCAGGGGTCATCAGCTGTAAGCTGTAATCAAGGGTGAGGGGCTCAAGAAGAGAGAAGGTGTCAGGTGACTGCTGGGGATTGAGCTGAGGACAGGGGAGGCAGGGTGCTGTCTCCTGTGGTCCAGGTAGAGTGGCACAGACCTGGAGTGGGCCACGCCTCATCACCCCGTGTGCTGTGACAGTGCTGGCTGGACTGAGCCCTGGGAGAGAAGCTGTACACAGTGGAGGGGCCAGGACCCAGCAGATGCAGCCTCTAGAGCTTGTCCTTGTTTTGTGACTTTGGGAGCCATCTCTTAAGCTCCGTTTTTCTCTGTTTAAATGGGAAGGAACACAAGTCACCTGTATGTGAAGAAGCAGGCCCTATGAAATATGAAGTGCAATGCCAAAATGGGGCATTGTTACTGGTCTTGAGTCTGCCACAATCACAACGAACACCTCCCCCATTTTCTCACCTGCCACATTTGGACAGCCCAGCCTGCTGGACTCGCAGAGGCAGGAGAGTGCATTTTATAATTAAAAGCACTCAACTGTAAGGTAATGATTGATACGAGCTATGGGCTTGAGGAAATGAGGGAAGGAGGGGAGGTAAGGCCAAAGCAACCAACTTCAGAATCTCACGGGAGGTGGTAGGATGCGGGGGTGCCATTAGACAGAATCAAAGAGCTGAGCCAGAAGGGCTTCCTCACCTGGGGACGTCAAGACACTGTGAAGGTTGAGGCTACCGTGCAAAGCAGTAAAGCTGGACTCTGGGTGTGTGTGGATTCTGGAGAACCAGGCTACCTATGTTTGAATCCCAGCTCTGCCACTTAACAACCTAGCTGGGCCATCTTGGACAAATCCCAAATCTTTCTGTGCCCCAGTTTCCCCTCTGAAAATAATAATTCCTTTTTTTTTTTTGAGACAGAGTCTGGGTCTGTCGCCCAGGCTGGAGTGCAGTGGTGTGATTTTGGTTCACTGCAACCTCTGCCTCCCAGGTTCAAGCGATTCTTCTGCCTCAGCCTCCCAAGTAGCTGGGATTATAGGCATGCACCACCACGCCTGGCTGATTTTTTGTATTTTTAGTAGAAATAGGGTTTCACCATGTTGGCCAGGCTGGTCTCAAACTCCTGACCTCAGGTAATCCACCCACCTCGGCCTCCCAAAGGGCTAGGATTACAGGCGTGACCCACCGCACCTGGCCTGAAGATAACGAGGGGGAGGGAGAAGGGATAGTGTTAGGAGATACACCTAATGTAAATGAGGAGTTAATGGGTGCAGCACACCAACATGGCACATGTATACATATGTAACAAACCTGCACGTTGTGCACATGTACCCTAGAACTTAAAGTATGATAAAAAATAATAATACTAATAATTCTAACTCTTAAATACTTCACAAGATTCTAAGTTAACGCATGCTGAGAACTATGCTGGTATGTAGTAAGCCTCCGTATCAGTAGGATAGAAATCATAGTAGGATCAACCTCATAAGGTTCCTCTGAGGATGAAATGGGAGGGTCTGTGTTAAAAGCGTTGTGCAGCCTATGGGATATAGTGAGTGTGCTGGAAATATTGGCCAGTAGTAGTATTGCTGTTTACTCAGATGTTTATGGATCCCTAGATAATATATGGGAAGGCACATGGTAAATTGCAAAGTGCTATGTAAATATGTTGTTATTCTTCACTGGGTTCCTGTTAAGTTGTGGGGTTTGGGGATGGATAACTTCCAGACCAGAGTGGCTGCTATGGGACCAGGCTGGTGAAGTGGTATTTCAAAATACATTTTCAGGTGTGTTTGTCCATGTGGCATGAATGCCCTGCATTCATAGTCTCTGCAGAGAGCTGTGTTCCCTGGGATATCTTTGGTGGCTCTGTTCTGTCCCTCGGCTTACAAATTGAAATCATTATTTGTTATTCTCCCATGAACCTTCCGTTCCTGGCTGGCTGTACAGCTTGGCCTTATCTCCCACTGCCCCTCAGACCAGGGCACAGCCATGCCTGTAAGCACTTCATTCTCTTGTGTTCCCCCAGACATTTCACCTCTCATCTAAATCCTCCCCTCTCCCTTCCCTGTCATTTTGTCCAACCTCTACTCTCACTGCTGATACTTTTCTTTATGTTTCATGACGTCAGAGCCAGTGCTGGACCTGCCTGTACTTGGTCCTCACGTTCTCCATTTGTCTCATGTTGCAATATAAAATCTTCATCCATATTAAGGTGCTATGCAAATCTTAGCCCCCCCTGTTAGGGCAAGACATATGCCTTCTGGGCCTTTGTTTCACCCATTTCTCCTTGCACAGTGACAAGGGCTCCCAGAGTCACCTAATGGTAGCTATGTTGAAGAAAGTTCCCTGTCGTCTTGGATTTCTGAGAACTGGGGTCTCATCTTCTCATAAGAATAGCAAAATTTGTATGGGTTTGGGCCTCTCATGGTTCCATTCCTTCACCTTTTATAGAGCCCATGACTGGTGGAAGATACAGATTTAGAATCAAGAACTGGGAGGCCGAGGTGGGCGGATCACTTAAGTTCAGGAGTTCAAGACCAGCCTGGCCAGTTCAAAACCCCATCTCTACTGAAAATAGAAAATTAGCCGGGTGTGGTGGCGCTCGTCTGTAGTCCCAGCTACTCAGAGGACTGAGGCATGAGAATCACTTGAACCTGGGAGATGGAAGTTGCAGTGAGCCAAGATCCCAGAACTGCCTTCTAAATGACTAGGAGATTTTTGTCCAGTCCTGCCAGAAGCAAAATGCCGTACCTGTTGGCTTGTTGGGATTACAAGCCTGCAGTATTTGGGGGGAAAGTAGGAAGGGAAGAGGGACTCAGTAGGGCCTCATTATCATTAATTGTGTTCCTTGAACGTGAAAGCACCATGGGAAAGTCTCCTCCCACCCCTGCCTCTGTCCTTTCTAGCTGCTTCCTTGAGGATTACCAAAAAGTGTGGGTCTCTGGTGGGCTCCTAATTCTTTCTTAGGGGATAGAGACAGCTTAGAGAAGCAGGGTGGGTTTGATGTATGAATCCCTGTCACTCGCACTAAAAGGATCACTGGTTGCAGCCTGCACAAATTCCCAAGGTCCACCTGCCAGCTGCTTTGACCCAGGAACCTGTGTGGTAATGAGATCAGCAGCCTGAGTCCTCTAATGATGTTCAAGTCAAACCGTAACCCTGACTTTCCCACTCCTGTTGGTGAGAAGAGTGACTCCATTCTGTTGGCATCAAAGCATAAGGCACCTTTTTTTTCACAACGCACTTTTTTTGTTGTTGAGACAGGGTCTCTGTTGCCCAGGCTGGAGTGCAGGCAAGATTATAGCTCCTGCAGCCTTGAGCTCCTGAACTCAAGGGATCCTCCTTCCTCTGCCTCCCAAGTACCTGGGGACTACAGGCATGCACCACTATGCTTGGCTGATTTTTTTATTTTTTGCAGAGACAGGGTCTGACTATGTTGCCAGGGCTGGTTTTGAACTCCTAGCCTCAAGCAGTCCTCCCACCTTGGCCTCCCAAAGGGCTGGGATTACAGGCATGAGCCACCGCACCCAATCCACAATGCATTGTTAACACATGGCACCTCGAGCCTGTAATAGTGAACAGCCAGTCTTTTTCAGCCTCAGGCTTAGTCACCAGGGAATCCAGATACCAGATGCCCTCCAACCTCCACTCCCCACCTCATCTCTCAGGAAACAGATGCATAAAGCAAGTGTTTAGGTGCCGCTTTCCTGTCAGCATCCCCATTGTGCATTTTGAGGACAACCTTTGTATCTGATTCCAATCAGTCAGGTTCTCCAAGAGTTGGAATGCTGGTTTCAAGTGACTGAACAATAAAGTGGCTTTCTTTTCTTCGTCTTTCTTGGCCAGTCCAATAAAAGTCTTCTTGGCCAGTCCTCTTGCTAATGGACACCCTGGCCTATTGGTCTTGACCAGAGAACCTGAGTTGACTCAGGGCAACTGGAGCTGAAGAGGCTAGAACCTTTCTAATGAGGACATAAGTGAAGGACACTGGAAAGACCAAAAGCGAATGGAAAGTACTGACTGGTAATTGCAGGGTGAGTCATGCTCACTGACTAGTGAGCAGTCATGCCCCCAAATCAGCCACCTTATGTAGAATTCCCCAAGGTCCGGGCCACTGGACAGGGTAGTGACGCGGTCAAGCAGGGCCTGGAAAGCATACAAGCAGTTGGTTCCATCTCCTCCTATAGGAAGGTGGCATCATCCCTGCTTTGTAAACGGAGAACCTGACACACACCAAGAGCACTCCTAGCCATGGAAAAAAGCCGCTAGAACCCGAGGTTAGGCTGATTTTTGGTTCCTCTGAAAATTAGCTTTTGCCAGATGCTAGATTCAGTTCTGGACCTATTGAGTAGTCTCTGGGTTTTTGACCTTGTTAGGCACTGTGGGAAAATTATAACAGGTACGTCTGTGCTGAGTTGCTTGCTAATTCCTAGGAGAGACTTGGACATTTTGGACAATTAAGAAGCAATACAGGCCGGGCGCGGTGGCTCATGCCTGTAATCCCAGCACTTTAGGAGGCCGAGGCTGGCGGATCACGAGGTCAGGAGATCGAGACCATCCTGGCTGACACGGTGAAACTCCGTCTCTACTAAAAATACAAAAAATTAGCCAGGCGTGGTGGTGGGCGCCTGTAGTCCCAGCTACTCAGGAGGCTGAGGCAGGAGAATGGCGTGAACCCAGGAGGCAGAGCTTGCAGTGAGCTGAGATCCTGCCACTGCACTCCAGCCTGGGCGATAGAGCGAGATTCTGTCTCAAAAAATAAAAAGAAGCAATACAGGCCAGGCACGGAGGCTCACGTCTGTAATCCCAGCACTTTGGGAGGCTGAGGCGGGTGGATCACCTGAAGTCAGGAGTTCAAGACCAGCCTGACTAACATGGTGAAACCCCATCTCTACTAAAAATACAAAATTAGCCAGGCGTGGTGGCACGTGCCTGTAATAACCCCAGCTACTCGGGAGGCTGAGGCAAGAGAATTGCTTGAACCCAGGAGGCAAAGGTTGCAGTAAGCCGAGATCATGCCATTGCACTCCAGCCTGAGCAACAAGAGTGAAATTCTGTCTCAAAAAAAAAGAAGCAATACAGCTCTTTGAGAAAGATGCAGTCGTAGGTGGTGTGGCGTTGCAGTCCACCCGCTCCTGCTCCTCACTCACCGCTGTTCTGAACAAGTCAGTCAGGAAGTTGCACCGCAGCCATGGCTTTTAAAGATACTAAAATCACCTGTGAAGCTGGAGGTGACCATTCACCAAATTTGAATCCCTCTAATGAGCCACAGCGTAAAATCCCTGGAGAAAGTGTGTGCTGACTTGATTCAGAGGAGGAAAGGAAAAGAATGTCAAGGTGAAGGGATCAGTTTGAATGCGTGCCAGGACTTCGAGACTCACTATAAGAAAATCTCCTTGTGGTGAAGGTTCAGAGTCATGGATCGTTTCTAGATGAGAATCCACCATCTACCCACTGACTTGCACAGTCCTTCTGAGATTGTTAAGCGGTTGACGTCCATCAGTATTGAGCCAGGAATTGAGGTGGAAGTTACCAATGCAGATGCTCAAAGTCAACTACTAATAAATTGATTAGCAGTTGTTTAAAAAGAAAAAAAAAAAGCAGCAATATGGGTTGAGTGCAGTGGCTCACGCCTGTAATCCCAACACTTTGGGAGGTAGAGGTGGGTGGATTGCTTGAGTCTAGGAGTTCAAGACCAGCCTGGGCAACATGTTGAAACTTTAACTTATTATTTTAAAAAAGAAATATTATACCCAATGTCTGTCAATTGAGGACTGCAATGTGGTATGTCTACACAATGGAATATTATTAGGTCATTAAAAGGAACAAAGTACTGATTCTATGCTATAACATGGAGGAAGCTTGAACACATGCTAAGTGAAAGAAGCCAGTCACAAAAGATCACATATTGTATGATTCCATTGATACGAAATATCTAGAATAGCCAAATCCATAGACAGAAAGCAGATTAGTGGTTGCTTAGACTGGGAATAGGGGATAGAGGAGTGACTACTATGGGTCAGGCATTTTTTGAGGGGTGGGGGATGGTAAAAATGTTCTAAAGTGTGATTGTGATGAATGATTGCACAACTCTGAATATACAAAAACCATTAAATGGATGAATATTACAGCATGTGAATTACCTGTCTGCTGTTTAAAACAATAGAAACAATACAAAATAGAATGTAATTGAGTGTGAATTTGTGTGATTCAGACAGTAACTGTTTTACAGAAAATTAGAGATGAGACATTGGTGTAAACAAGGCTTCCTAGTTTCTTGTTTTGTTTTAAGACAGGGTCTGGCTGGGTGCAGTGGCTCACACTTGTAATCCCAGCACTTGCTAACTGAAGATGCAAGGACCGAGGCGGGTGGATCACTTGAGGTCAGGAGTTCGAGGCCAGCCTGGTCAACATGGCGAAACCCCGTCTCTACTAAAATGCAAAAATAAGCCAGGCATTGTGGCATACGCCTGTAGTCCCAGCTACTCCAGAGGCTGAAGTGGGAAAATGGCTTGAACCTGGGAAGCAGAGGTTGCAGCAAGCCGAGATTGTGCCACTGCACTCCAGCCTGGGCAACAAAGCAACTCTGTCTTTAAAAAAGAAAAAAAAAAAGGGTCTTTGTCACCCAGTGGCATGATCATAGCTCACTGTAGCCCAACTCCTGGGCTTAAGCAGTCCTATCTCAGCCCACCGAGTAGCTGGGACTACAGGCATGTGCCACCAAGTCTGGCTAGTTTTTAAATTTTTTTGTAGAGACAAGGTCTCACTATGTTGCCCAGGCTGGTCTTGAACTCCTGGGCTCAAGTGAGCCGCCTGCCTCAGCCTCCCCAAGTGCTGGGATTGCAGGCACAAGCCACTGCGCCCAGTCCCTGGACATTTTGGATGGTGGACTTTGAGTAGTTTGAGGCAGGAGGACTCTGGAGTAGCGCTGACAGTCCTCCTGATGGAGTAAGCTTTGCCACGCCAGGGAGGATGCAGCTGGGGCTGAAAGCATCCCGACTGGGGGGTGGGGAGGGTGGCGGTGGGGAGGGACAGACCCTGGTAGAGAGAATGGGGTTGGCTGGAGAGAGTGGAAGCCGATTGCAGGGAGTCTTGAAGGTGAGGCAGGGATGTGAATTTTATTCAGTACACAGGGTAGATTTTGATCAGAAAAATAATGTCAAGCACATGATGGCTTGGAAGCGGGAGTCTGAGCTGCAGCCCCAGGGAGGCCGTTTAAAAGATCATCCCCGCCGGGTGTGGTGGATCATGCCAGCACTTGGAGAGGCCTAGGCAGGCAGATCACGGGGTCAGGAGTTTTAGACCAGCCTGACCAACGTGGTGAAACCCCATCTCTACTAAAAATACAAAAATTAGCTGGGTGTGTTGGCGCACGCCTGTAATCCCAGCAACTCAGGAGGCTGAGGCAGGAGAATCGCTTGAACCCGGGAGGCGGAGGTTATAGTGAGCTGAGATCGCACCACTTCACCCCAGCCTGGGCAAAAGAGTGAAACTCCATCTCAAAAAAAAAAAAAAAAAAAAAAAAAAAAATTATCCCAAGATGATTCTGGGAAAGGGAGAGGATAGAGCATACCTGAGCCACATTTGGAAGGGAACTGGGGTCTAAGCTTGCATCAGGAGGAAAGCAAGCTGGTTCTTGAGGCTTTTAGAGATCACGTATAGTGGAGTTTTGTTTGCACGTTCTGGTTGGGACCGTCAGGAAGGTACGGATCCAAGCTGGTATCAGCTAGAGCGGGTCTCACCAGGGCCAGTGTTCCTTTGCTACTTTCTCTTGGAGGGAAATAAAAGCCTGGGGGTTCTCTTTGCTACGGTTTTGTCTTTGGGAGCTGCTTTTTTCTCTGGGACCAGGCTGCAATAGGCCTTGGGTTGCCAGAGGGTAAGAATTCAAGTTTACTCTTGACCAACGGGTTGCACAGATCACAAGCTGCAAAATATTTAATCACTGAGGTCATTTGAGGGAAATGAGATTTGATCAATAGGAGTGTCTGCTCTGTTCCTTAAGAGTCGAGTCTAAACTGCTTTTCCCCTACCTTCATTGGGCAAAACCACAGACCATTAAAAATGGAAAGAAGAACTTCTTCTAAGGCCCACAAAAGCTTATTTTTAATCAGTTGTGTGGTCTACTCACCTTTGTGGTGTTCCCCTTGACCGGACTCACAAAAATAAACGTGTGCAAGCCTAGTGGTGTCTGAGCCCTTCTAAAGCAGCACCCTTGTGTCTGACAACTCTTATTTAAGATAAAGCCCATGGGTCAATGCAGGACTGGGCCTGCAACCTCAGCCCCCGTGAGAGAAACCACTGTCAGTCCCTGTCAGTTGCTGGTCACTTCTGAAGCGCGGGACACCTATTCTCATGTTTAAGGTTTCTAGCGGAAGCCTGTTGAGCACTTCAGGAAGACTCTTTTTCAAATAAGGAGGAGTGAAAGAGAAAAGGGAGATTAGAAAGGAAGGCAGTGAAGAGCCAGGGTGACTGCACATGTGGTATTTATTGAGCAAGCATTTCCTGGGCGCCAGGCATCATGGTGGACGCTGGGGATTTGAAGGTACCGATGACACATCCCCACACTCAGGTTCAGAAAGAGGACTGCCCTTCAGTGTGACAGGTGCCAGGAAGGGGAGGGCACCTAACCCAGACTCGGAGTCAGCACCGCCCTCGAGGAGAAGTCAACAACTAGGCTGAGACAGAAGAGTGAGTATTGAGAGCTGGACAGAAACAGTCGGGGGCTCTGTGGCCGCTGGGGCAGGCGTGAGCCACAGCAGGGGCTGAGGGAGAGCATGCTCTTTCAGAGCCTTGTGCATCGCATTGGGGAGCGACAGTTGCTCTCCAGAGTCTCTTAGGGTGAACAGATGGTGAGAAAAGTCCTCTCCAAGGCTGTGGGCGGGGTGTGGGTGGTAGGTGAGAGGTGGAAGGTTCCAGGAGTACGTTTGAACATCCTAAAAGGAAATAGAAACTTCATTTCCCCTCGTGAGTGCAGAGGGGTGTGTTTGGGAGATGGGTAACAGCCCAGCATGGTGGACTCAAGTGTGTCTGGGCCAGGGGCCTTCTTGAACGCGTGTGGGAAGAGGCACTGGTCAGGGGAGGGACAGGTGCTCTTGGTGGTATCAGATCTTGTGTGAGGTGCAGACACCCCGGTGGGTCCAGCACTCCCACCCAGGGGCAGAGAAGGACGGGGCACGGGGAGGGAGAGTGGATGGTGGGGGGCCTGAGAGGGTGTGCCCAGGCAGAGGGCTGAGGAGAAAGGACCTTTGTGTGCGACAGCTCCTGCTGCCAGAGCAAGTGTGGGTTTTATGGCAGCTGTGGCCTCTGGTTCTAATATAGTCAGCAGCTCCAAATCCCCTGCCCTGACACCTGTTAGCGAGAGGTTCCCTGAGCTGACCTCTCTTTGGGCTGCCCCCTCCCAGCATGTGCATCTGACATGTCGGGGGCGAGACCCCCACCCTCGCCGAATCACACACATCCTGGTCAGCCCCTGGTTGACAAATTGCCTTCTCTCGACTTGGGCAGGGGCTGCTGGGGTTTTGAGGGGCGGGGTTTGTTCAGCTGTTGCTAGGGAAGGGTGAGGCTGAGCTATCCCAAAAGAAATGGGGTGTTCCTCTGGCAAGTGGGGATCTTGGCAAAGAACTGAGTGTCCGGGGAGGGGGCAACTCCGGACACAAAGAAGTCCTGGGGAGGGCTGACCTTTCCCCTTAGGATGGGGGGAAATGAAATGTGATCCGCTTAATGCTGCTACAGCTGCTTCCTAACTTTGCCTCTTTCTTCCTTTGACTTTTGGAGGAGTGGGGTGGAAAAGAGATGGGGGTTCCCAGGCAGCCAGCTGTTTCCCCACTGACCCATGCTCCAACTCCCACTGCCCCGGCTCAGTAGCCTCCAGTAAGTGATGCCCGGGACGGTGCGGCTCTGTGTGGCCAGTGTAATTCCCTTTGTCTCTCCCCTCCTCCCCTCTCCCTGTCTTCCTCTCTCGCCCCTTGGCCTCCCTTCCCGGCCCCGTGGTGGCTGCAGCCCAGCCCTGGGGAGCCCCTGTGGAAGTGGAGTCCTTCCTGGTCCACCCCGGTGACCTGCTGCAGCTTCGCTGTCGGCTGCGGGACGATGTGCAGAGCATCAACTGGCTGCGGGACGGGGTGCAGCTGGCAGAAAGCAACCGCACCCGCATCACAGGGGAGGAGGTGGAGGTGCAGGACTCCGTACCCGCGGACTCCGGCCTCTATGCTTGCATAACCAGCAGCCCCTCGGGCAGCGACACCACCTACTTCTCCGTCAATGTTTCAGGTTGGTAGCCAAGCCGTGCCCTCGCCCCTCCCTAGACCCACCCCCTCCACCCCTCTCTGCCAGTATCAGGGGAAGGTGAACCTCCTCCCCCTCCGTGGTCTGCCCCCACTCTGCTTCAGAAACTGCTGCCCACTAACATTGCTCCCTGCCTGCCGCGTGGCTTGGCTCTCAGAGGGGTGACCAGGTGGGGTGGGCCGGGCCCCAGGGCCGGAGATCTGGGGCTTCCAGGACACACCTCGGAGGTGATTGCCAGGGCTATTGGGATGTTAAGACCCTGTGATTTTTTTCCACCACAGCTTGCCCAGATCTCCAGGAGGCTAAGTGGTGCTCGGCCAGCTTCCACCCCATCACTCCCTTGCCATTTGGACTTGGTACTCGGCTTAGTGATTAGAGCCCCCGAACAGGTGGTGGGATCCCTGCTCTGCTGGAGAGGAACCCAGGTGCACTGCAAGGGAGCTGTGCGAGGGCAGCCAGGGAGCCCTGGAGCTCTGTGAACTTGGGAACCTGCCACTATTAGAATGTGACTTTCACAAAACCAGGAGTTGAGGAAGTGTTGCTGAAATTTTCTTTATGCCATTTTTGTACCTCGGGGTGCGGACTTGGCACCAGATCCCCAAAGGTGATAGGAAGGACTGGAGAAAGATCTGGCATGAACCCTGATGGGTGAGATAACATGTGTATCAAGCCTGCTCTTACAAGAAATAAATACTTACTGGGGAGAGGTGTTGGCAGCTGCCGGGGTGTCGGGTGCCCTATCTGCTCTGGTTAGGGAGGGCAGCCCCCAAATCTTAGTGGACACATGCTAGAAAAATTCTGACTGTGGAGTGTTTAGCCCATCGTTTGGAAATAGCATCTAGCTACAATGTGTCTAGACCTGCCTGGTTTCCCTGTAGTTAGCCGTCCAAAGAAGAATACACGCTGCCTGGCACCAGCACACCCAGGTAGTACCACAAGTTGAGAGAGAGCCTTTGAATGTAGGACGGAATTAAGTTAAAGAGGAACAGCTGACCCTGATGGAACCACCCAGTGTGAAGGCTTCCAGGCAGTGGGAGCAGTGCTTTGGGGAAGGAAGGAAACACGCACAGGAACTGTTCTTAAACAGTTGCCATCCCACCAAGAGATGAAGGGAGAAGTGGGACTGGTATCCCCATGGGGAGGGTGTTTGTGTTCATCTGGAGCTGCACTAGCCTTGGCGAAATCTAGGGGTCCCTAGGAGGAACCTCAGTGCCCTTCTTCTTCCCATAGATGCTCTCCCCTCCTCAGAGGATGATGATGATGATGATGACTCCTCTTCAGAGGAGAAAGAGACAGATAACACCAAACCAAACCGTATGCGTGAGACACTGTTTCCTATCTTACTGCCCTTTGGGTCTGGGTGTTGGGTTTAAGAGGGGAGGGGAAGGCTGAAAGGGGAGGAAGAGAGGGCACATGGGGTCACGGTGCCTGTTCTGCTAAGTGCCAGGCACTGCTCACAGGTGTTGGGCAGATGGGCAGGGCACCCCCAGGTCGTGGCCTGGGCCCTGCTCCTGAGCCTGACCAGCTGCTCCTCCCCACCCTGCCTGTCTCTCTCGGCTTTCCCCGGGCAGCCGTAGCTCCATATTGGACATCCCCAGAAAAGATGGAAAAGAAATTGCATGCGGTGCCAGCTGCCAAGACAGTGAAGTTCAAATGCCCTTCCAGTGGGACCCCAAACCCCACACTGCGCTGGTTGAAAAATGGCAAAGAATTCAAACCTGACCACAGGATTGGAGGCTACAAGGTACGTGTGTGTGCATGCGAAAGTTGAGTAACGGGAACAGGGGAGGCCGAGCTAGGAAGTCCTGATTACACGCTTTTCATTGTTTTAAGTAATACTTTCTACCTATACAGGTTATGTATTAAAATTTTTAAATGCAAAAAAATGCAAATAAAGTTTAAAAATTTCTTCAGTCTTCTTTCTGTGTAATATGGTTTTTACATAGTTGATCACGTCATGTATAATAATTTCCTTGCCTTGTCATTTGTTAACATGAGTGTTTTCATGATATATTTCTTTTTTTTTTTTTTTTTTTTTTTTTTTTTTGAGACGGAGTCTCGCTCTGTCACCCAGGCTGGAGTGCAGTGGCTGGATCTCAGCTCACTGCAAGCTCCGCCTCCTGGGTTTACGCTATTCTCCTGCCTCAGCCTCCCGAGTAGCTGGGACTACAGGCGCCTGCCACCTCGCCCGGCTAAGTTTTTGTATTTTTAGTAGAGACGGGGTTTCACTGTGTTAGCCAGAATGGTCTCGATCTCCTGACCTCGTGATCCGCCCGTCTCGGCCTCCCAAAGTGCTGGGATTACAGGCTTGAGCCACCGCGCCCGGCCTTCATGATATATTTCAAGCATGAATGTTTGAAACATATAAGATTCCATTATTTTTAAATCCCATAATTTGGCTGGGCACAGTGGCTCACACCTGTAATCCTGTCACTCTGAGAGGCCAAGGCGGGCAGATTGCTTGAGCTCAGGAGTTCGAGACCAGCCTGGGCAACATGGTGAAACCTCTCTACTAAAAATACAAAAAATTAGCCATGCGTGGTGGCAGGCTCCTGTAATTCCAGGTACTCGGGAAGCTGAGGCAGGAGAATTGCTTGAACCCGGGAGGCAGAGGTTGCAGTGAGCTGAGATCATGTCACTTCACTCCAGCCTGGGTGACAGAGTGAGACTCTGTCTCCAAAAAACAACAAAAAAGTCCCATAATTTAATGAACTATTTTGTGATATTAGGTATTTTCTGGCTTTTCACCATAATAAATAATGTTGCAGTGAATCTCTGTCAGCATTTTTAAGTGTGCTTCCTTAGGACAGATTGTTACAAGTGAAATTACCAACTTAAAGGGTGTAAGCATTATTTATTTATTTATTTATAGACGGAGTCTTGCTCTGTCGCCCAGGCTGGAGTGCAATGATGCCATCTTGGCTCATTGCAAGCTCCGCCTCCCGGGTTCATGCCATTCTCCTGCCTTAGCCTCCCGAGTATCTGGGATTATATGTGCAGGCCACCATGCCCGGCTGATTTTTGTATTTTTAGTAGAGACGGGGTTTCCCCATGTTGGTCAGGCTGGTCTTGAACTCCTGACCTCAAGTGATCTGTCCTCTTGGGCCTCCCAAAGTGCTAGGATTACAGGCATGAGCCACCGCACCCAGCCAGAAACATTTTAAATTAATTCACCATGCACTCACTACATGCAAGACACCATGCTTTAAATGCTACAAGACAGTGTTCCTGCCCATAAAAATTTTCCAGTCTCATCAGAGTCAAATGTCCATGAGTGGCTACCGTAAAAAGCAGACTGTGATCAGTGCCCTGGGTAGGCAGAGGAAAGGGTGAGCACGGTTCTGACCAGAGACTGGACTGGAGGAGATGGTTTTTGAAATGAGCTGTCAAGGGCAGCAGGGGCTGGATTCTTCGTATAATAGGAGAGGTGCACAGTTGGGAACATTCCTGGTGTATTTGGAAGTGTTTGCAGAAGGCACATCTGTCCAGATCACGAATGACCTTGAACGTCACAGTGGAGACTTCCAGAGTCTTTACACCCCATCTACCACCTTGCAGAGTGTGAACGGGCTGGTAGTGGGGGCAATCCACGCCTTGTCCTAGCCAACCCTGCAGCCTGGAGCCCTGTGCCACCAGACTCTGATATGGAGGGCAGGTGCCACGGGGTGCCAACATTGTCATGGGGCTTCTGCCTGTATTTTCCTTCAGACTCTGAAAGTACCCCTTCGGCATTTCTCCTCAGGTCCGTTATGCCACCTGGAGCATCATAATGGACTCCGTGGTGCCCTCTGACAAGGGCAACTACACCTGCATTGTGGAGAATGAGTATGGCAGCATCAACCACACCTACCAGCTGGATGTCGTGGGTAAGAGGACAGAGGCGGCAGGAGGAATGCATTTAGCGGGAAGAGCTGAGCTTGGAGAACACAGCCGGGGTGTCCAGGTTTCTTAGGGGCAGAGTCAGGATAGCGGTTGGCACTTCTTGGCTTTGTCACCTTGAGCAGGTCACTTCTCCCTTTTGAGTCTCACTTTTCTTATCTGTAAAATAGAGTTAAGATCAGACAGTAACACATGTCAAAGCTGGTTGTCACTGTGAAATGGAAGGTGGTTTCAGAGTCTGTCCTGAAGGAGATGCTGTTGGAGAGGTGTTAAATGTAGCGCAACAGGAGCTGTCGCTTAATGCCAGCAATGTGCCAGGCTCCTTAAATACCTGCTCTGTAATGCTTGTGGCACACCTGCAAGGTAGGTGGTATTAGTCTAGCTCTGCACAGGAGCACAGGCAGTGAGGCTCAGAGAGGTGAGATACCTTGCTGATGCAGAACTGTACACCTGTGCCAACTTCAGGGCATCACAGGAGACTCTAGGAAGAATGTTGAGCCTCTTGGAGCGATTACCACAGCGTTTGCCTTCTAGGAGTTCTGAAAATCACTCCCTAGAGATCATTGGGTACAGAGTCTCTCAGTCAGTGTTCTTCTTGTGATAATATGGTCTAAAAAGGAGATTGTGGCCAGGCGCAGTGGCTTATGAGCTCCAGGTGGCGTAATGGGATTATTCATGCCTGTGATCCCATGACTTTAGGAAGCCAAGGCAGGAGGATTGCTTGAGGCCAGGAGTTTGAGACCAGCCTGGGCAACACAGTGAGATCCTGTCTCTATAAAAAAATTTAAAAATTAGCCTAGTGCAGTGGCATGTACTTGTAGTCCCAACTGAGTAACTGAGGCTACTGAGGTGGGATGATCACTTGAGCCCAGGAGTTCCAAGCTGCAGTGAGCTATGAAGACACCCTTGTGCTCCAGCGTGGGTGACAAAGTGAGACCCTGCCTCTAAAAAAAGTAAAAAGGAGATTCTGATCCAAGAGGTTGGGGTAAGATCTGAGATCCCGCATTTCTAACAAGCTCCTAAAGGATGCTGGTAGCACTGCTGGTGGACCACACTTTGAACAGCAGGAGTCTAAGTGACTCTGGTTTTACTTAAGGAGGAGCAGGTGATGCTGAGGTCTGGGGGTGCAACTGAGTTAGAAGGTTCTCCATTAAAGCATGAGCGATTTACTGTGACTATAAATATGACTGCCTTGGGAAGGAGGATCCTGATGGCTTAGGGCCTGAAGAGATGGTGTCCCTTTCCCCTGCTCTGTTTTGAGAGGCCTGGGCTCAGCAGAAGTGCTGGGAGGTTTACATCCCATCACTGGGAAAGCCAAGTGGGACGCAGGTGAGCCCACCCTTCTTTAGCCCTGGCAAGGTCCCCATGACAAGCGCCTCCTCTCCCCTCTTCCACAGAGCGGTCCCCTCACCGGCCCATCCTGCAAGCAGGGTTGCCCGCCAACAAGACAGTGGCCCTGGGTAGCAACGTGGAGTTCATGTGTAAGGTGTACAGTGACCCACAGCCGCATATCCAGTGGCTAAAGCACATCGAGGTGAACGGGAGCAAGATTGGTCCAGACAACCTGCCTTATGTCCAGATCTTGAAGGTAATCACGGCACCAGTCTTCGTGGGCCAGACTGCTGAGAAGGAGACCAGTGTCTCGGGGGCTCAAGTTCCTGTGGGCAGGCTCAGTGCCCCCGAATGGGATCATTCCTCACCCTTCAGGCACACACACTCCATCTCGGTAGGGATCTAGCCACATCCCCCAGGACTAGTGACAGAGGTCACAAAGTGGAGGTGAGCTGGGAACAGAGGGCTGCAGGGATGGGTGATGCTGGTCTGTTATAATTTTTGAGAGCAACGTCACTGGGGCTTTGGGGTCAGCTACGCGAGGAAGGCATTTGGATCCCTGCCTTTTCATTGCCCGAAACCAGAGCCTTTCCGACAAGCATTTCCCAGTCTTAGCCCTGCGTTCTGAGTTACGTACAATCTTTCTGGCAAATGGGGTGCATGATAAGAGCATCTTTTATGAAGAGTTGGAAAAACAGATGCCACCTATAAATTCTAAGCCATATGAGGAGTAATGAATGGCATTTTCTTCCTTTTTCCTCTCACTCCCAGACATTCATTGTCCCTGAATGCTCCATTAATCCAGGGAAGGTAATTGCCTAAATCTCCAGTGGATCTCGCAACAGGAAGGAACCAGAAGCTGGGAAAGTTGTTTACCTCTTTGTCCCAGAGTTAGACCTCATCCTCCCCTGGCTTGGCTGTCTCAGAGATATACTGGCCCTCCCTTCTCTTCTCTTTGCTACTGGTGCTAAAACTGCTCTGTAGGTCATTGGCCACTGTCCCCACTCACAACCCCTGCTCTAGTCCTGGAGGGAGTGGGTTAAACACAAATAGAACATTCCTTTTGAAGCAGTGATTTTTTTTTTTTTTTAATCAAATGCTTTGGACTTTTGAAGTCCACTTGTTCTGTCCTTCTAAAAGGGAAAGAAGGCCGGGCGCAGTGGCTCACGCCTGTAATCCCAGCACTTTAGATCACTTGAGGTCAGGAGTTTGAGACCAGCCTGGCCAACATGGTGAAACCCCATCTCTACTAAAAATACAAAAATTAGCCTTGTATAGTGGTTGGCACCTGTAGTCCCAGCTACTCAGGAGGCTGAGGCAAGAGAACTGCTTGAACCCAGGAGGCGGAGGTTGCAGTGAGCTGATATCACGCCACTGTACTCCAGCCTGCGTGACAGAGTGAGTGAGACTCTGTCTCAAAAAAAAAAAAAAAAAAAAAAAAAATCTAAAAGGGAAAGATAATAAATCTCACTTAACATCTCCCTTCGCTCCCTGGGCCTGCCTGAAAGTTACACGGGAGCAACATGCGTGGCCACGTCTCAGCGTTTGCCCAACTGACTGGTGTGTCGTTGGTTTGTTCCAGCATTCGGGGATTAATAGCTCGGATGCGGAGGTGCTGACCCTGTTCAATGTGACAGAGGCCCAGAGCGGGGAGTATGTGTGTAAGGTTTCCAATTATATTGGTGAAGCTAACCAGTCTGCGTGGCTCACTGTCACCAGACCTGTGGCAAAAGGTAATGGGGAGATGGATGGGATCCTGTGCTGGGGATTTGATGTAGGCCCCAAGCTGCTGGGGCAGGCGGAGAAGCCAGTACCGGACTGTCCTTGCCACCCTACTGTATTTCTAGTGCCCAGAGCCATGGAAAAATACCCGGCCTGGGAGGCTGGTTTGGTTTGGTATTGTGTTGGTGTCTGCGGGCTCCCTCTCTGCCTTCTGTGTGTTCCTTGGCTGTGTGTGGATCCATGCGAGGACTCACGGGGACACGGTCTTGCTGTGTTACAAATAGTACTTCAGACTGAAGGTGTGAGTGAGTGGTGGTTAAGAGAAGGGGCCATAGGCCAGGCACGGTGGCTCATGCCTGTAATCCTAGCACTTTGGGAGGCTGAGGTGGGAGGATCGCTTGAAGCCAGGAGTTTGAGACCAGCCTGGGCAACATAGCAAGACCCCATCTCTACAAATTAAATAAATTAGCCAAGTATGGTGGTGTGTGCCTGTAGTCCCAGCTAGTCTGAAGGCTGAGGCAGGAGGATTGCCTGAGCTCAGAAGGTCGAGGCTGCAGTGAGCTACATTTATGCCGCTGCACCCCAGCCTGGGTTGACAGAATGTGACCCCATCTCTTAAAAAAGAGAGAAGGGGTTAGGCGTTCCCTTGCATACTCGCATCTGCTGGCTGTGTATGCACACATGCGCGCGAGTGTGTGTGTGTGCGCATGTGTGTGTCTGCAGCCCCCGCCATCCCTCCTGTGTTCACCTGGCTATCTTTACCTGAAACCAAACAGCCCCTGCCTGCCGGCCCCATTTCTCCATGCCGCTCACCGCCCGCATGCTCGGATGGGCCAGTGGCTGCCAGCGTCTGGTGAAGGGTCGTAACCAGCCGTCATCTTCTCAGGTCTGCCGGAGTTCCTCCCTAAGGGTCTCACCCTCTTCCTCTAACAGGTTTTGCTGCCTGGTGGTTTTCGTTTGTTCCTTGTTGCAAAGAAGATGCGGGGGAGCGTTTCTTCCTCTGGTCCCCCTTCTCTCTGTTTCCTTCCCTTGCTCTGCGTCTCTTAGAGGTCTCATGTCCTATGCTTGTCCATTTTGCTTCCATTGTCTCTTCTAGACTGCTGGAGTTAATACCACCGACAAAGAGATGGAGGTGCTTCACTTAAGAAATGTCTCCTTTGAGGACGCAGGGGAGTATACGTGCTTGGCGGGTAACTCTATCGGACTCTCCCATCACTCTGCATGGTTGACCGTTCTGGAAGGTACACACTGTAACTTCTCCTCTCGATGTCCTGCCCTTGCCACGGGCACGGGGGGAGCATGCATTTCCGGGCTCGGGGAGACACAGAGGCAGGAGAGCTGGAAGAATGGGCTCCTGCCTGCCTGGTGCCACATCCTGCCCCAGCTTTCAGAGCTGAATCCTCTCGGCTCAGAGAAGAGCTTCCCTAGTTTTGCAGGCGCACGGAGGCCTCCCACCCATACACCTGCCTCTGCTCTCCCCCTGGCCATTGCAATGCATGCCCGGAATCTGGGTTTACCCTGCAGCCGGACTCCTCCAGGGCAGGCTCCTTCCATCCTTGGGTCCAGCAGTCTCCCCAGTCCGCTGGGCACTGAGTGTCTGAAAAGTCTCAGATAGGGCCCTACGCCTCTTCTCCTTTCTCAGGTGCTCAGCCCAGGGGTGGGGCTTGCTGCTTGCAAAGGGGCAGTCCACCCTTCTGTACTACCATCCTCTTGCCTTTGGAGAAAGAGGTCAGCCTGGACAGGTGAACTGAGCTGCCTTCAGAAAGGCCTGTCTCAGGCAGCCGCAGCAGGCTTCATGACGCCCATGTATCCTCTTTGGCTGCTGCCGTCTCTCCTCTCCCAAGAGGGGAAGTCTGTGTGTTGAGCCAGGGAGGAAGGAGCCTGCAGCCTGCTCAGGGTGGTGGCTGGTGACCGCGGGGCCAGGGCTTGCTGCTGTCTCTCGGAATGTCCTGCATGTGGGTCTGGCTGTTCCTGCTGGCACTGCCCTCTCCTCTCTCCCCTCCTTTCCCACTCTGCCCTACTTGCCTGTCAGGGTCTACGGATGCCCGTACTGGAGGCAGAAAAGCGTTCTGTTTTTATCGTCGTCCCTGTCTTGGTCCTGTCCGTGCTCCCCATGTGCTCCCAATCAATTGTCTTCGTTCCTCAACATCAGGGAAAGAAAAAACAGCAACACTTCTCCCTGTTATCAGCTCTGCTGTCTCCTCGTCAGACCTTGGGACGTTCTCCTCTGGGCTCAGTCTGGGGTCGTGCCTCATGCCTCTCTGGGGGGGTTCCCAGGGGTGCCGCCTTCATGGCTGGCTGCTGGGTTTTAAAGGGGAAGGTTGGGAGGAGGCCTGTGGAAGGAGGAGGGTGTCCACACCCGTGGGGCAAAGCGTGTTCCGTGAAACCAGTGCTGCACGTGCTGGGATGAAAGCCTCCCAGCCTTCCGTGCTGAAGGGAAAGGTGGACCGAACTGGCTTAGCTGCTGTGGCTATGGGGGGGAGGGGCGGTGAATTCTAATCGGAAGGTAGGAGAAGAGAATAACAAAATGCAACCCCGCCCCCTGCTGCCGCATTTCCTTAAGTTTTAGGAGTTGGGACCTATAAGTAGAATTCGTAAGAACTACCAGAAAAGTTTATTTTTGGAAATTAAGTCAGCTTTGCCTGTGGTTTGGCTAGGAGTAAATATTTACCTGTGTGCCCCGACAGAGATGACACAGACCCAAAGTGGGACATTGAGCAGGGCACAGGCTGGTTCCCCTCCTGTCCTCTGTCCTCATTCTGTGAGTGCCACCATCACCAGGTACTGTAGCCTGCAGAAATAAACGAGGCACCAACCCTGCCTTCAGGGACCCTGTGGCTTCTTAGGGACAGAGGACTCAGAAACACCTATCCCTGCATGTTAAGTGCACGCACACAGTGCTGAGGCTTTGCAGAGAAGGGCCATGGCTCCCAAAGGAGACCAAGAAAGGCACACAGAAGTGACTTCTCAGTTGGCCCTTACAGGGTCCCTGGGTGCCTGTACCTCTCCAGTCCAGTTGAGCGAGGAGGCTCAGGAGTTAATGAGGATGTAGCACGATGGTTCTAGGCCATCCCTCTTCCATGGCTCGAGTCCATTGAAGGCAGCCTCCAAGATCAGGGGGTTGTCTGATCCTCCTCGTGCCACAATTCCGGTCCTAGCTAGAACCTGCCGTAGTTCTTCTCCTCCCTAAAAGTTCCCAAGACACAGGAGATAGGTGTTGTTTTCCTAATGGAGCGGGACCTCGCATGGACGGGGCCCTCCGAGCCTGCTAATACCCTCTTCGCACTGACTCAGCTCTGGAAGAGAGGCCGGCGGTGATGACCTCGCCCCTGTACCTGGAGATCATCATCTATTGCACAGGGGCCTTCCTCATCTCCTGCATGGTAGGGTCGGTCATCGTCTACAAGATGAAGAGTGGCACCAAGAAGAGCGACTTCCACAGCCAGATGGCTGTGCACAAGCTGGCCAAGAGCATCCCTCTGCGCAGACAGGTAACAGAAAGTAGATGGGGGATTTGCACACTCAGCACCACCTCTCTCTCTGGGCCTCTAATGCCCTGCCCTCTCCCATTGTCCCTAATCTACAACTTTGGGCCTTGTTTTCTGGCTTCTGGGCAAGGCACAGTGGAATGTCATGAACTAAGTGTTCCAGAGTCTGTTTCAAGCTAGCGTAGCCCGTGAATTTCCTGCACCCTCCATATCCCACTGCAAGTCCTCCGGACCCCTGGGACATGGATTGGGAGGAAGTCCTATTTGGACGGAATGTGCAGCTGATAACATGAATTTGAACTGTCCCCAAGGGCTGCTTAGAAGTGCAGAGATGCAGGGTAGAGAAGAGGACTGTCTGTATTAGTCCATTTTCACGCTGCTGATAAAGACATACCCAAGACTGGGCAATTTACAAAAGAAAGAGGTTTAATGGACTCACAGTTCCACGTGGCCCGGGAGGCCTCACAGTCGCAGAAGGCAAAAGGCACATCTCACATGGGGGCAGACAAGAGAAGAGAGCTTGTATAGGGAAACTCCCCTTTATAAACTATCAGATCAGCTGGGTGTGGTGGCTCACGCCTGTAATCCCAGCACTTTGGGAGACTGAGGCGGGTGGATCACAAGGTCAGGAGATCGAGACCATCCTGGCTAACACGGTGAAACCCCATCTCTATTTAAAATGCAAAAAAATTAGCTGGGCGTCGTGGCTAGCGCCTGTAGTCCCAGGTACTCGAGAGGCTGAGGCAGGAGAATGGCATGAACCCAGCAGCAGAGCTTGCAGTGAGCCAAGATCGCACCACTGCACTCCAGCCTGGGCGACAGAGCGAGACTCCGTCTAAAAAAAAAAACCATCAGATCTCGTGAGATTTACTCACTATCACAAGAACAGCACGGGGAAGACCTGCCCCCATGAGTCAGTGACCTCCTACCAGGTCCCTCCCATAACACGTGGGAATTCAAGATGAGATTTGGGTGGGGACACAGCCAAACCATTATCAGCCATACCATACCCTTGTCCCCTGTATGCCCACCCTTCTGCATGGGAGGGTGTGTGCAAGAGTGGCCGTTTCCTCAGAAGCCTGTGCTCATTCTGGAAGGTGCTTTGGGAGTTAGGAATCCATAAACTAACGCAAAGTAGTTGCAAAGAGTCAGGAGAACAGAGTTGTTACTGCGATGATCAGTTATAAAATGTCAAGCTGGAAGAGGTGCATTTGGTCTGCTTAATTTAAAGGTGAGTGAAGTCTAGAAAGGCCAGCTCATGGCAGAAATAGGTCAGTCCTAGAAGTTGGGCCTCCTGGCCTGCCATGGTCTTTGAAACACTCTGTGTTGGGGAAGGAACATCAGATACACAGACACGTGTCTGCCATTGTTGGGAAGCCCTGACTAGGAATTGAAAGGAGTCACCCCTGACCCCGCTCCTTGCTCTAGGGTGACCCCACTCTTCCTTGCAGGTGTCTGCTGACTCCAGTGCGTCCATGAACTCTGGGGTTCTTCTGGTTCGGCCATCACGGCTCTCCTCCAGTGGGACTCCCATGCTAGCAGGGGTCTCCGAGTATGAGCTTCCTGAAGACCCTCGCTGGGAGCTGCCTCGGGACAGGTAATAATACTTTAACTCCCAACTTTTTGAAGGCATTCCTTGCTTGCTATTCTAGTGGTGGAAGGTGCATATACTAACACCTTCTGGGTGGTGAAGGTTCATGAAATGCCTGCAGAAACATTGCCACTTTCTGCTTGCAGTTGGGTGAAATACAGAGAGGTGGAGATGGGGTGCCTCTCAAGGTTTGAACTTTACCAGCCCCAACTTATGCCACTCTCTGTTTTCCCTGAAAGACTGGTCTTAGGCAAACCCCTGGGAGAGGGCTGCTTTGGGCAGGTGGTGTTGGCAGAGGCCATCGGGTTGGACAAGGACAAACCCAACCGTGTGACCAAAGTGGCTGTGAAGATGTTGAAGTGTAAGTGATGCTTCTGTCCTTGCAAAGAAAATCTTGTCCCGTTCCAAGCAAGCAGCAGGCCTCGGACCCAGCAGAACAGCTTCTCTGGTGCCTTTGCTGCCCACACCTGCTCCCCTGCCTGCTTGGGGTTACCTGGGAGTGGAGGGGGTGTTCTGCACCCTGAGATTGTTCTGTGACCTCACTCTGTTCCTTGGTATCAACCTGGGCTGTGGTCAGGTGTTTATCCTGGATCCATCGCTTGCAGGCTTTCCTCACCACATCCCTGCCCACTCACTACCACCTGTTGCAACAACGACTCCCATTAGACGGAAGAGAAAATAAGTTTGGATGGAAGTGGGGAGGAGAGAATCAAGTCCCAGGGAAAAGCAGCCCCTCGACACATACCCCACTCCCTTAGCCTTTATCCTGCCCTCCCTTCCCAAGTAAATGAGTCTCAACATGTTCTTTAAAGCGGACGCAACAGAGAAAGACTTGTCAGACCTGATCTCAGAAATGGAGATGATGAAGATGATCGGGAAGCATAAGAATATCATCAACCTGCTGGGGGCCTGCACGCAGGACGGTGGGTACCGGCCAGACTGGCCTTCCCTGCCCAGCCGGCAGAAGATCTGAGCTGCGGTATCAGTCCCAAGGCCTCTCTCAGCCACAGTTAGGGAAGGGGGTTAAGAGAGGCCACACTAGCAGAGGTTAAAATGTGTTATTTCGGGGTCTGGGCTTCGCTCATTGGTGTTCATTCAAGAATACAGATACCCAGATTCACACACATGGTGTGTTAACAGAGGCAGCTGAGTAATTATGGGCTAAGAGCGCTCAGGCTGGGTGCAGTGGCTCATACCTGTAACCCCAGCACTTTGGGAGGCCAAAGCAGGTGGATCACTTGAGATCAGGCGTTCGAGACCAGTCTGGCCAAAATGGTGAAACCCCGTCTCTCCTAAAAATATGAAAATTAGCCAGGCCTGGTTGTGCATGCCTATGATACCAGCTACTCGGGAGGCTGAGGCACAAGAACTTGCTGGAACCCGGGAGGTGGAGGTTGCAGTGAGCCGAGATCATGCCATTGCACTCAAGCTTGGGAGACACTCCCTCTGTCTCAAAAATAAAATAAATAGGCCAGGCACAGTGGCTCACACCTGTAATCCTAGCACTTTGGGAGGCCGAGGCAGGTGGATCACTTGAGGGAGGTCTGGAGTTCGAGACCAGTCTGGCCAACAGGTGAAACCCTGTCTCTACTGAAAATACAAAAAGTAGCTGGGCGTGGTGGCACATGCCTGTAATTCCAGCTACTCGGGAGGCTGAGGCAGGAGAATTGTTTGAATCCGGGAGGCGGAGGTTGCCGTGAGCGGAGGTTGTTGTGAGCCGAGATCACGCCATTGCACTCCAGCCTGGGCAACAAGAGCAAAACTCCATCCCAAAACAAAAAACAAAAAACAAGCCAGGCGTTGTGGTGCATGCCTGTAATCCCAGCTACTTGGGAGGCTGAGGCAGGAGAATCGCTTGAATCCAGAAGGCGGAGGTTGCAGTGAGCCAAAAATTGCACCACTGCACTCCAGCCTGGGCAACAGAGCGAGACTCTATCTCAACATAAATAAACAGACAAACTGGGGCTCTTACCCCAGTGTTGCTTGAGAATTTTCTGGACTATGCAGGGAATAATTATTTCTCTGATTTTCTTTGGGTAGTAGAATGGATTTCCCACGTGCCCTAAGAGGAGGCAGGAGAGGGGAGGTGGCCAGGGTGTGCTGCTGGGGATGGGGTTTCTTTGAGGTGAAGCCAAACCTGCTCACCTGCTGCTGGCCCCGTGGCCTCTTCTCCTGTGCCCGCAGGTCCCTTGTATGTCATCGTGGAGTATGCCTCCAAGGGCAACCTGCGGGAGTACCTGCAGGCCCGGAGGCCCCCGGGGCTGGAATACTGCTACAACCCCAGCCACAACCCAGAGGAGCAGCTCTCCTCCAAGGACCTGGTGTCCTGCGCCTATCAGGTGGCCCGAGGCATGGAGTATCTGGCCTCCAAGAAGGTGTGGAACCTGAAGGCTCCCCTGGGTAATGCCAGGGTGGGAACAGAGCCCCCCCAGTCCTCCAGCCTGTGACTTGTCATCTTGTGGTAGCATTGTAGATGCACTGAGCACTGGCCATGTGTACCCTGTGTGTTGTCTTAGGCTCTCTGGGAACCGCAGAGTCAGGAGAACCCATGTAGCCAGGTGGCCTTGGGGTCAGACTGATAGAAGGTCAGATGTGTGCACTGCCACTTTCTGCGTAGCCTCAGGCAGCTACTTAGCATCTTAAAATTCTTCGAATACAAAATAAGAATAATATCAGCTGGGTGCAGTGGCCAAGGTGGGAGGATTGCTTGAGCTCAGGAGTTTGAGACGAGGTTAGGCAACATAGTGAGACCCTGTCTTTAAAAAAAAAAAATTAGCTGGGTGTGGTAGTGCGTGCCAGTAGTCCAAGCTACTCGGGAGGCTGAGATGGGAGGCTAGCGTGAGCCCAGGAGTTTGAGGCTGCACTGAGCCATGATCACACCACTGCACCCCAGCCTGGGCGACAGAGCAAGGCCCTGTCTCAAAAGAAAGTAAACAATACCTGTTGTAGAATTGTTATGAGGATAAAATGAAACTGTCTGTGAGTGTAGAGTGCAGTGTTTGGTGTGTAAGGGCTGGCTTGGTTTGAGCCCAGCCACATGTGGACTTGCAGTGCTGGGAGGCAGGAGCACGCACCCCTGCAGACCCAGCAGAGGCATAAGGGGCCAGCATTTGGGGAGGGAAGGGAGGAGCGCTTGCTGTGATGAGAAGCCTGATGCTGGCAGAGAATATTAGAGGAGGGAAAGCAGAGGTTCGGGGGCAGAGCAGTGTGGCAGAAGTCCTATGACACAAGTCGGCCAGTTTGCATGGGTGGCAGCCCCCCCCCACAGAGCCTTCCAGCTCCCTCACCTCCCCGCTTCCCACTCTCCCTTCCTCCGTCCTCAGTGCATACACCGAGACCTGGCCGCCAGGAATGTCCTGGTGACAGAGGACAATGTGATGAAGATAGCAGACTTTGGCCTCGCACGGGACATTCACCACATCGACTACTATAAAAAGACAACCAATGTGAGTGCCAACAGGGCTGCCCTATGCTGGTGGTTTCATCTGAGAAGCTAGGAGTGGGGTGGGCTCAGAACCAACCCCCCCCCCCCCATCCCTTCCCACCTGTGCTCTCACAGCCCTGCCTGGGGCCACCCCAACCTCCCCTGTGCTGCTTTCAGGGTCGACTGCCTGTGAAGTGGATGGCGCCCGAGGCATTGTTTGACCGGATCTACACCCACCAGAGTGATGTGTGAGTTTGTAACAGCAATTGCCAGGGAGGTGTGGGATAGAGAGCTGCTAGCACTTGCAGAGTCCTGCATTCTCCCTGGACTGAGGAGTCTTCCTTCCACCCCAGAGAGGAAAACAAAACATTGTCTGTGGTCATTTCCTCTGCTCCAGATGTTGAAAGGCTGATCTGTTCTCCACTCTGTCTCCTGGCACTGCCCTGGTTGGGGGATTTGTGCTGGAGAAGGGGAGGCGGAGAAGCTCTAACACCCCGTGGCTCTCTGCTTATTTGCAGGTGGTCTTTCGGGGTGCTCCTGTGGGAGATCTTCACTCTGGGCGGCTCCCCATACCCTGGTGTGCCTGTGGAGGAGCTTTTCAAGCTGCTGAAGGAGGGTCACCGCATGGACAAGCCCAGTAACTGCACCAACGAGCTGTAAGCCCGAGGAGATGTCGGAGGCCCTGAGCCAGGCCCTGGGGCAAGAGTGGGCTTGAGGGGCAGGGGGCTAGATGAGAGGGTGTCCATCTCCAGTAGGCGGCCCTTCCTCCCTGACCTTACGGTCCTGCTGCAGGTACATGATGATGCGGGACTGCTGGCATGCAGTGCCCTCACAGAGACCCACCTTCAAGCAGCTGGTGGAAGACCTGGACCGCATCGTGGCCTTGACCTCCAACCAGGTAAGGCTGCCCATGCCAGAGCCAGAGCTCAGGCTGTCCCCACTGCGTGCATGCACCTCCCTGAGTAGGGAGGAGGGGCCCGGCCCATCACTGCTTCCTCTCGCCCATCACAGGAGTACCTGGACCTGTCCATGCCCCTGGACCAGTACTCCCCGAGCTTTCCCGACACCCGGAGCTCTACATGCTCCTCAGGGGAGGATTCCGTCTTCTCTCATGAGCCGCTGCCCGAGGAGCCCTGCCTGCCCCGACACCCAGCCCAGCTTGCCAATGGCGGACTCAAACGCCGCTGACTGCCACCCACACGCCCTCCCCAGACTCTACCGTCAGCTGTAACCCTCACCCACAGCCCCTGCCAGGCCCACTGCCTGTCCGTCCCTGTCCCCTTTCCTGCTGGCAGGAGCCCGCTGCCTACCGGGGGCCTTCCTGTGTGGCCTGCCTTCACCCCGCTCAGCTCACCTCTTCCTCCGCCTCCTCTCCACTTGTTGGTGAGAGGTGCAAAGAGGCAGATCCTTGCTGCCGGCCACTTCATCCCCTCCCAGATGTTGGACCAAGACCCCTCCCTGCCACCAGGCACTGCCTGGAGGGCGGGGAGTGGGAGCCGATGAACAGGCATGCAAGTGAGAGCTTCCTGAGCTTTCTCGTGTCGGTTTGGTCTGTTTCGCCTTCACCCGTAATCCCCTTGCACTCTGGTGGCAGGTGCCTTGTCCTCAGGGCTACAGCAGTAGGGAGGTCAGTGCTTCGAGCCTCGATCGAAGGTGACCTCTGCTCCAGATGGGTGGTGCCAGTGGCTTACTAATTCCGATACTAGTTTGCTTTGCTCACCAAATGCCTGGTACCAGAGGATGGTGAAGTGAAGGCCAGGTTGGGGGCAGTGTTGTGGCCCTGGGGCCCAGCCCCGAACTGGGGGCTCTGTACATAGCTATGAAGAAAACACAAAGTGTATAAATCTGAGTATATATTTACATGTCTTTTTAAAAGGGTCGTTACCAGAGATTTACCCATCGGGTAAGATGCTCCTGGTGGCTGGGAGGCATCAGTTGCTATATATTAAAAACAAAGAAAAAAGAAAAAAAAGGAAAATGTTTTTAAAAAGGTCATATATTTTTTGCTACTTTTGCTGTTTTATTTTTTTAAATTATGTTCTAAACCTATTTTCAGTTTAGGTCCCTCAATAAAAATTGCTGCTGCTTCATTTTTCTATGGGCTGTGTGAAAAGGGTGGGAATGTCCACTGGAAAGAAGAGACACCCACGGGCCCTGGGGCTAGGTCTGTCCCGAGGGCACTGCACGCTCCTGGCGCAGGGTCCTTGTAACCTCTTCTTCCTAGGTCCTGCACCCAGACCTCACGACGCACCTCCTGCCTCTCCGCTACTTTTGGAAAGTCAGAAAAAGAAGATGTCTGCGTCGAGGGCAGGAACCCCATCCATGCACTAGACGCGCTGGGCGGAGAGTCAAGGCCCAGCAGCCAACCACCATGGATGGTTTCCTCCAAGGAAACCGGTGGGGTTGGGCTGGGGAGGGGCCACCTACCTAGGAATAGCCACCAGGTAGAGCTAAAGTGATTAAGAGGTAGCCAAGGGCACAGTTGCTCACACCTGTAATCCCAGCACTTTGGGACGCCGAGGTGGGCAGATCACTTAAGGTCAGGAGTTCGAGACCATCCCGGCCAACTTAGTGAAACCCCATCTCTACTAAAAATATAAAAATTATCCAGGCATGGTGGCACGTGCCTGTAATCCCAGCTCCACAGGAGGCTGAGGTAGGAGAATCCCTTGAACCTGGGAGGCGGAGGTTGCAGTGAGCCGAGATTGTGCCATTGCACTCCAGCCTGGGCGACAGAGAAAACAGAAAGGAAAGCAAATGATGAAGGTCTGCAGGAACTGAAACCCAGACATGTGTCTGCCCCCATCTGTGTGGGCGTGGTTTTGCCGGTGCTTGTAAGTGCAGGAGAACATGTCACCTGAGGCTAGTTCTGCATTCAGGTCCCTGGCTTCGTTTCTTGTTGGTATTCCTCCCCAGATCGTCCTTCCTGTATCCTTGTGACCAGACTGTATTTATTGGGACTGTCGCAGATCTTGGCTTCTTACAGTTCTTCCTGTCCAAACTCCACCCTACCCCTCAGGAAGGGGGGAAAATTCTCCGAATGCTTTTGTTTTTTCGGCTGCTTGGAATTTACTTCTGCCACCTGCTGGTCATCACTGTCCTCACCAGGCGGATTCTGGCTCCCCGGTACCTCATGGCTCAAACTACCACTCCTCAGTCGCTATATTAAAGCTTACATTTTGCTGGATTACTGCTAAATACAAAAGAAAGTTCAGTATGTTTTCATTTCTGTAGGGAAAATGGGATTGCTGCTTTAAATTTCTGAGCTAGGATTTTTTTTGGCAGCTACAGTATTGGTCACTATTGTAAAATTATCTTTGTTTCTCTCTGTAAATACGCACCTGCTAACATTACAATGTGTATTTATGTTTAAAGAAGGCATTTGGTGAAGAGCTGGGAAAGGAATTTTTAGCTTTTAGCATTTGCTTTGAGACCACACAGGAGTGTCTTTCCTTGTAAAACAGTGATGATATTCTGCTTTGGCCCTACCTTGAAGCAATGTTGTGTGAAGGGATGAAGACTCTAAAAGGCTTCATAAGCCCTTGGGAGAGGTGCTAGAAAAATATATGGCACTATCATAATTACAGTGATGTCCTTGCTGTTACTACTCAAATCACCCACGAATTTCCCCAAAGACTGCACTAGCTGTCACATAAAAGAGAGTGAAATTGACCTGAGAGAAAATGAAATGGCCATTTTACGTAGAGGACCAGATTGGGTCTCCTGAGGAAAGGAATCCGGTTTATCTAATGAAGATGTTGTGCCATCAAGGCACTGAGTCTGTCTGGTTTCCTGAGGGTTAAAAGATTAGGGCTGGGATCACCACAGCAGTAATCAATACTGCCTTTCCGTCTTTTCTAATTGCCATAGGCTGAAGATCATCGGTCCCTTGGCCCTGCTAATGTAATGTATTGATCTCAGGTAAGTAAGATTGAACATCAGATGAGGGAGGAAATCTGTCTCAATGTTAATGAGGTTGCTGTGCTTACTAGCTACCACTGGGTGGAGCCAGCGAGCTGAAGTTTCAGTTGGCATTAGGTGAACCACCAGTCAGCTCTCAGGTCACATTGGTCCAACTACTACCTGCTAGTATGTGTTGGTGGTGAGTGGGAACTCTTTAGCCTAGATTTGGCATTACAGGAAAATTGATTGGACAGCACTGATATGGCTTGTTTTGGAATGATTTAAGTATAGAATTAGACATGACACAAGTGCAAGGCCATAAGTGTTAGTGGCCACCACCTCTCTATTGTAGCAGAATTCTATGTGAGACACAGGCCACATCTAGCATCACTGCAGTTGGGTTTTAGAGAATGCCTAAAGTGGCTGGGCATGGTGGCTCACGCCTGTAATCCCAGCACTTTGGGAGGCTGATGCAGGCGGATCACCTGAGGTCAGGAGTTCCAGACCAGCCTGGCCAACATGGTGAAATCCCATCTCTACAAAAATACAAAAACTAGCCAGGTGTGGTGGTGCATGCCTTTAATCCCAGCTACTCCAGAGGCTGAGGCAGGAGAGTTGCTTGAACCCAGGAGGCGGACGTTGCAGTGAGCTAAGATCGCTCCACTGCACTCCAGCCTGGGTGACAGCGAGACTGTCTCAAAAAAAAAAAAAAAAAAAGTCAAAAGTCATACCCAATGAGATCATTAGCAGCAGGTAGAGCCAAGGCATCTGCATCTATAGAGAAGGGAGCAGAGAGGAGAAAGCTCTGAAGCAGCCGGAACAGCCTTCCATTCCCTCTGCTGAGGAGAGCCAGAGAAGAGGGTGGTCAGTAAGAATCCAACTGCTAAGACTTGGTCTGGGCGGGTTGCCTCTAGGTGGACCCTCCAGTATTCAGGAGCATTTCCACCGTAACTGCCCCACATGCAGGTCTCCGCACACAGAAGGGATCTATTTCATAAACACGCCAACTAGAGGTGTAACTGTCTCATTACCCCGGGAGGCCAGCACCAGTGTGGTGTGTGGTGCTTGCTCTCAGAGGACACTGCATGTCTCCTCCCAGCTCTGCACTGTCCAGTGGTACCTTGGCAGTGGCTTGAAATCAACATGGTGGGAGGATTTATATCACTGGAATAACCAGATGCTATAAATCAGGGCTTTTTCCCCCTCAAAGAGTTGGTGGTTAACGATTTACCAGAACACCACTAGCTGGGATTAGATGTAAGGATCATTGAACCCAACAGCCAAGCACCCTAAGTGATGAGAACAACGAAACATCCTTGACTTCTCTGAGCTGCTAGCAGGAGAGTGGGAGGAGAGGTGTATCAAGTGGCCCGGGTCCTTTGACGGGGTCACTGCTCATTCCCACCCTGCTCGGAGGGAAAGCCAGAAGGAACTGTAGGACAGCCCAGCAGTACCTATGACTCATTCAGCTAAAACATGATTGAGCAAGTTTAACTAGCTAATCCTTTTCCCACATTTAACACCTGAAATGTGGACTAATTAAAACACCCGTCATTTTTGAAACGGGAAAATGTATTGTGAATCACCTCGCTAGGCAGGATCCATGACTGCTGTATTTGCACAGTAGGGATTCATCATTCCCAAAGAACTGGGCTTCATTAGTGGGACATGGTGGGGCTTCTGTGATGGAGCAGAAGTTTAGAAAGCACTGTAGAATACATACTCTTGTTGTGAAGTGTTGGTGACGTTCCTCATTTAGGTGATCCCAGACAGGACAGTTGAGTTTTACTTATTTTAACTGACTGCTGTCTAACCACAGCAAGTAAATCTAATTTTATCACCTACAGGCTGAAATACCTTTGGCCTTCTAACCACTCCCCAAGGGAAGAAAGCCCTTGGTCAGCTGCATGGCAGTCTATTATTTCAGTATTATTAATACTGAAAACATCAAACATAAATATCCTAATGTGATACTTGTTGCTGGGTAGCACAGGGATTATATCAGACCTTCACAACCCCTATGACTAATAAATAGTCTTGTGAAAGACAAACTGGCCAGAAACACACACACACCCAACACAAACAAATGATTAAGGTTTAAACCCTTAATGATGCTTCCTAGCAAAATGGTGGCTAATGAAAGCCATATGCGCTAGAAGAGTGGCTGCCTAGCAGATTGCTGCAGCCTCTGCAGGCCCAAGGGGGATGTCAGAAGCAGCCAAATCTTTCTGATTGCCAGTCTGTTTAACTCCCCATTTTCTCCAAGAAGCTTCATTATATCCAGAAAGATCTTTTGGGGAGTATATCCATCCCGTCTCATAAGGTACTTTGTTTCCAGGGTGCTGATTCTACTGGTGGATCATTCAGAAAGTTAAATCAGGTGCTCCTAAAATGGTTTTTGGAACTTCCAAGTTCTTACTCAGAATTCCAAGCCATAGGAGACAGAGGTATCTAAGGTGCCAAGCTGATTCCATTGTGCAAAAACATTTCCTCTCTTAAGGGACGTACACATGAAATTAAAAAAACAACATGGTGGGGGGTGACAATGGCACAGAGGAAATGGGACTTTGCAATTATATTTTTATAAGGGGTCTGAACTTGGTCTCACTACTCACATCACCTGGAATGGTTACCAGGCCTCAAAGGACTGCCCCATGGGCTAAACGAGTGATCCACTCTGAAGCCAGACAGAGAGTCTTAGCTGGGAAGTCCTTTACAGATGCCACTGTTGAGGGCCGGAAGCTGGAGAGAGTGAGCTCCATCCTCAAGTAGTCCTTATGCTCCTTTTGAACTAGCCTTGCTGTTCTGGGCCGTCATTTGTGATTTGGCCTGGAGTGTCTAGGCGTAAAAAACAAAAGGACTGTAGGCATTAGTCACAGACGTGTAAGTTCTTAAGGAGTGAATGCCATTTTTGTTTTCTTAATCAAAATAGTGACAGACCACAAAGTCAAATCTGAGATTATAATTTACCTTGGTAATAAAAGATACAGGAGATTTACAAAAAACAAGGTCTGTGTGTGCTTGGGATGCTTTTCTGGGCTTAACCCATATGTGTCTTAATAGATTCTCTGTCTTGCCAGCGTGTCTTTGGTCCACAGGAGCCACTTCCCACTTCAACTCTCCCACAACCTCCCCACTGTTTACTCTTCATGCCCTGTGCTCTTGCCCCAAATCCCTTCACCCAATTGGGAAGACTGGATGATAGATAATTTCTTATTTACGTGCATTTCTCCTGAAATTCAAGTTGCTTTCCAGCTAGTATTTCCTGACATCAGAAGCCTGTGTAAAATACACAACACATGGAAACTATTTCCATCTGGCACATAAGAAAAAAAGGGTCTGCCTATATTGTAACTGGCTTGTAAGCATGTTTTAGTCTGACCCACAATTGTATTGGTTGTTTTTTGCTTTTGGATAGTTGAAGTAAAAAACGTGGTTATAAGATGACTAAAGTTCAGCCTACAATTTCCTGTTTGGACAACAGGAAGAATTGTGCAGTGTTTTGCAACAGGACTAATTCTAGATTCTCACTACCCTTAAAGATAACTGGAGGGAGAGGGTTTTTCTTTTTCATTTATTAAAGATACTTACAGCTTCTTTAGAAGAAGTGATGGATCCTTTAGGTAATGAAATTGGTGTTGATGGTGTTATGGGTGATGATGTAACTGGTGGCGGCTGTATAAAGTCTTCATCCTTAAACATCAGAACCAAGAGTTGGGTTACTGATTTAAAACAAAATGTATTAATCTACAGTCCACTACCTTGACTACCAGGAACTTGTCACAGCTACCTCATATCCTGGCACAAGATTCAAAAGGCAAAATCTGGAACCTAATTACATATAGCCAAATAATAAGCTTCCTCTTAGAAACAGATCAAACAGTACCATAAATATTCCTTATTAAGGAACATTATTGTATTGAATTTCAGTTTCATTAAGGAGATTAAAACAGGAGAAATTGACCCATTGCTATTTTCATTTTTTAATCTAACCAAATGGAAAGTAACTGTCTAACCTTAGTTCCCTTCAGTTGAGGTGCAAGATCCACTATGTTCTCTTTAGATTCGGTGAAAGTAGGTAGTTCCATAAGAATATCAGTCTTTGGAGCCTGGGGAGAGAAACATTTTATGTATAATAAGCTTTCTGCTCTTCCTAAAACCCAGAAACTTTTATAGTAGTCAATGCCTTTTTTTAGCACAATTTGCTTTCCACTAAATCCCTAGCTTCCTCCTCCAGCTCCACCCTTTATGAGTAACATGAAATATGCCCCTGACATAGCAACTTAGTATTATTTCTCTTTGAGTTTTGAGTCCTTTGTATACAAAAGTTGCACTCGGATAGATTCTAGCATTTAAAATAATCATTAGCAAACCACTGATGGTACTGGTCCTGCTGTCAGCCTCAAAAAAAAAAAAAAAAAGCCATTTCTCAATTTTTTTTTCCTTTTTTTTTTTTTTTTTTTTTGAGATGGAGTCTTGCTCTGTCACCAAGGCTGGAGTACAGTGGCTCGATCTCGGCTCACTGCAACCTCCCCCTCGCGGGTTCAATCAGTTCTCCCTGCCTCAGCCTCCTGAGTAGCTGGGATTACAGACGCCTACTACCATGCCTGGCTACTAATTTTTGTATTTTTAGTAGAGACGGTGTTTCGCCATGTTGGCCAGGCTGGTTTTGAACTCCTGACCTCAGGTGATCTGCCCGCCTCAGCCTCCCAAAGTGCTGTGATTACAGGCATGAGCCACCGCACCTGGTCTCAGTTATTTTCTAATAGCATTGATATAACTTGGTCTATGTTGCATCTTTTTCATTTTTAGTATCTAATAATAAATGATAAAATAGCCTGATTTACTAAAATGGTAAGCTCCAGTAATGCAGGGAAGATGGGGAGAGGAGTGGTATTATAGATTACGATCAGAATGGGGGTGGTGATAGAACAGCTAGCTAACCTATCTTTAGGAATTAGATTTGAAAAACAAATATATCACTGTGCTTTGAAAGTTATTTGTGTACTTTGGAGGGGTAAGGCTACATACATCCAAAATTACAGTATATTTGATGTCTCTATTCTTCACAGAACCTAGCATGCTACTTGTTCTCATTTTGTATATATACATGGAGAATAGAAGTTTAAAAACATGGGTGGGAAAAAGCCAATAAATTGCTTAGGAGCTTATCATTTTGTCCTTAATTCCTTTCTCACCCACTCCAGAAAGCAACGTCTGGATAAAGAGCTGATGGCTCTCTAGAATAATTCTGAGAACCCAAATTTAGCTGAGACAGTGAGCTCCTCCAAGATTTCCTAGCCCCTGAGAGCAATCTAAGAATGACTATTGACTTTGGTCTGTCTCACATGAATGGTTCCTTGAGTTGGATAGAATAAGAACCCACTAGCCTGCCTTTTAGAACATGGTCTATACTCTGAAACTGCTCCTAGTGTCCCTAGAGTTTTTCCTGGACAAATCCCAAAACCAGATTACTCTAGAAATATGAAAAGGGAAAGCAAGATGGTGTTTCCTGAAGTTGGGTTTTCATACTGGACTTCAGATAATTTTCCTTGGCTTGTCCAAGGAGTCAACAGCATAATTAAGATATAAAGTGGCCCTCACTTAGTACTTGGACTAATCCCCTAAACCACAGTGTAGCATCTTCTACAAGAGTCTCCTTTCTTACTCATGCGGAGTTCTGAGTCAGACAGGAAGCCACCAGCTATAGAAGCGGGAGGCCCTTTCTGATGGGCCCAGCGCAAGATGCTATAGTGACTGGGCCAATCCTATGCTCTTCCCTACAACACCAGGAAGAAAAATGACTAAGGAAATGAGTTGAAGAGCATTCTAGATTAGCTATTCAGTGCTTAAAAACTAATAGGTATCTGGACAAATGAACAGGAAACATTCAGTCTAAAAGGAGAAAGCAACAGAAACACCCACACACACAAGTCGTCTAATGAAGATGAGATAGTTAAGGAAAAGGAATAAACTGCTATTAGTAAAATTCTCAAACTGGGCTCAAAGGCAGTAGCAGCCTTAAGGCTGCAGGTAGTCTGAGTGGCTTCAGTTTTCTGTTTGTTTTGTTTTGTTTGAGATGGAGTCTCATTCTGTTGCCCAGGCTGGAGTGCAATGGCGTGATCTCATCTCACTGCAACCTCCGCCTCCCAGGTTCAAGCAATTCTGCCTCAGCCTCCCAAGTAGCTGGGATTACAGGCGCCCACCACCATGCCCCGCTAATTTTTGTATGTTTAGTAGAGACGGGGTTTCACCATGTTGGTCAGGCTGGTTTTGAACTCCTGACCTCAGGTGATCCACCTACCTCGGCCTCCCAAAGTGCTGAGATTACAGGTGTGAGCCACGGTGCCTGGCCTTTGTTTTGTTGTGGTTGGTTGGTTTTTCAGGAATTTTTAAAACATAAAGCCAGTTGGGCCAAATTCTAAAAGGCCAAAAGAAATGCCTGCTCTGACTGCAGGAGTACACCAAATGTTTATGGAGAGGCCTCAGCTGGACGGACGAGGAGGGTGTGAGCCCAGGTACTCACCTCCCCACTGAGTGGTATCTCAATAGGCTTGGGCTTCACATCTATCAGGTAGAAGGTGCGGGACAGGAGCAAAAGGGAAGGAGGGACGTTCTCCTTCAGGTGGAGGTCCTGCCACTGGAAAACAGGAGGGGAACAACACGTGAGAATCACAGAACGCCAGAGCCGGAGTGCTCCGCGGTGATCTACCGCCTCGCTCCCTGACACCTTCCCACCGCCCCCGCCCCTTCCGCCAAGCCGCTCAGGTGATGAGTAACGGCAGAACACGGACAGGAACCCAGCCCTGGCTTCTGCACTGAGGGGGTACCCTGCCGACTCCTTCACTATGGTGGAATCACTCTCGGAGAATTCAATTAAACTGTCAACCCAGTCAAGTATCTTCTCCTGGACAAAGTGTAGATAATGTGAAAGAATAAATCACAGGCTGAGCAACACAGGGCGACTCTGTCTCTACAAAAAAATTTTCTAATTATTTGGGTATAGTGGTACATGCCCGTGGTCCCAGCTAGGGAGGCTGAGGTGGGAGGATTGCTTGAGCCCAGGAGTTTGAGGCTGCAGTGGCCTGTGTTAATGCCACTGCACTCCAGCCTGGGTGACAGAGTGAGACCCTGTCTTCTTAAGATCAGTAATACATGCACAAAAGATAAAATTCAAAAAGTACCATAAAAAAAATTCACAAAGCTTGTGCAGTGACCATGTCATAGCCAACGTTCAAGAAATACATGATTTTAAGGATCTTTCTCTACAATGTGCTGTCTTCCAACCAGAGCTGGTCCCACATATGAGAGGAAAAAGTGACCTAACACGGTTTCCAAGCCAAGGCTGGTATCCTAAGATTATCTGCGCACTCTTCATGGCATTTTTTACAATGATGGGAATGAAATGTAATAGGAGTTACTCCTTTGTTTTAAAGCATGGATGCTCTTAAAGTACAAATATGCTATCTGAGGAAAAATATTAAACATGGGTTACCACAGCGTGTGTTGGTTTGGGGCACTAACTGAAAAGCAGCCCCAGGTGGGCCACCAGGCAAAGTGGGGACCTCCAGACAGATTCACACAGATAACAGGCCTTGAACTGAAATTTTTGCCAGGACCCTTTACACTACGTGGAGTAGGTCAAAATTCTGAGGTGGCTCCAAGACACCTTGTCCCTACAGCACCCACACTCTTTCCTAGTTATTCAACAGTATTCTAGGTGCTGTGTGAAGGGATTCTACAGGTGTAACTGAGGTCCCAAGTCGGTTGACCTTAAGATAGGGAGAATCTTTGGATGGGCCTCACCAATCGCATGAGACCTTCAGTCTGGGGCTAGAGGTCAAACGCGGGGGAAATTGGAGATTTCAAGCACAAGGAAGCTCTGGCATATAAGAAGTTCTCTGATGTTGGCTTTGCAGATGAAGGAGGCCAAGAGGCAAGGAATACAGGTGGCCACTAGATGCTGAGAGTAGCCCTGGGCTCACAGCCAGCCGGGAAACAAAGCCCTCAGTTCGACAGCTGCAAGGAACTAGGTTCAGCCAACAAACTGAATGAACTTGGAAGCAGGTCGTTTCCCACAGCCTCCAAAGGAAGACAGCCTGCACTTCTGACCTACCAACTGTGAGCTAATATACCGGTGTTGTTTTAAGCCACTAAGTTCATGGTCATTTCGTAGGCAGCAATGGAAAACTGACAGAGATCCCAATCAAAGTGAAAAATCAACCTAGTTCTTCAGCATCCCAGTGCTCAATGAAATAAGGCAAATTAGGTAAGACGGTTCACTTGCAAAGAAGAAATCACATAAGGAGGTCTGCATATTGTAGAAGAGACTTCTAGGGAAGAGGACCCCGGAGGGGTGCTGCTACTTGCCTCCGTGAGCTGTTGTCGCAGTTGTTCCTCCGTGAGACCCAATGATCTCATCCCTCGGGCCCTACAGGCAGACTGTAGTTCTGATACACTCAATGCCCTCACCCCTTCCTTGGCAATTATCTGAAAGAAATGTAAGGGATGGAGCTGGAGCTTTTGATTCCAATTTTATGCAATCCCTAAATTCCAGTAAGTCAGTGGAAACAGAATCGGAGGCTTGGACACTTTGTACCTTGCACTGGCTGCTGCAGCAAAGGCGATGTAGGGAGGTGGCAGTTGAAATAACGGGAATCCTGCCAACAGGTATTAGCAATATTAGGGATATTTACACAACTCCTCCCCAACATTCTGTCATCAGAGTAATTATTTCCCCTCTTGATCTGCATTTTGTCTGGTTGTGACATACCTACTTTTCTCTTCCGTGGCAGCTTTATGGTTCATTAGAAAAAAGTAGTTCACTTGAAAAACTCACAATGTACCATTTGTTGCATGTCCCTGTAGTGTTTTCCCCTGCTGTCCCCCCACCACCCCCTGAAATGGCCCTGACACACTGATCCACAAAACTCCCTCAGTAAATAACACAGTTTCTGCTTGGCGTAACCCAAAACTATGGTATTTCTGGGACCAGTGTTGTTTATTGCAAAGCTCTAAGAGCAACAACTGAAATCTAAATGGGGCCAAAGGGATCATGCTTTCTCAGTTCTGGGAAACCTGCTCCCCCAGGCGGAATGCTTATAAAGCAGCTGATTCTGAGTCAAGAAACATTCCTTCCATTTTTTCAAAAAGCCTAATTAGTAGTTATAGTCCAAGGGTGCCTTTCTTCTACAAGGTGTTGAGGCTCTGCTTTTCCTCCCAGCATTATGTTTTGCATACCAAGCCAACTACCCCTTCTTGGCAGGCCAATGCGCCCAGCAGAATATTGACTTTGGCACCAGCTTCCCGGTGTGAGAGCACAAGTGTGGGAGCAGAGCTTTGTCAGGAATCTACTGAGCTGCTATTTCCTTCCCAGCAGGTCCTAACTGCTTTAGGTGAGTCCCAGCTAAGACATCCAAATTACTAACTGCTTATGATGGCCTTCTCAATAAATGGGTAAGGGGATGACAACTCCTCAAATGAGTAATCAAGGTTCAAGTTGTCATGGTAATGGTTGTTTAAACCACTCATTTTGTCAGAACCCAACATGACCAGACCCAATGGAAAATACTGCACTTCTATCCAGGCATGGTGGCTCACACCTGTCATCCCAGCACTTTGGGAGGCTGAGGCAAGCAGATCACTTGAGGTCAGGAGTTTGAGACCAACCTGGCCAACATGGTGAAGCCCCGTCTCTACTAAAAATAGAAAAATTAGCCGGGTGTGGTGGCGCATGCCTGTAATCCCAGCTACTTGGGAGGCTGAGGTGGGAGAATCACTTGAACCCGGAAGGCAGAGGTTGCAATGAGCCAGGATTGCACCACTGCAGCCTGGGCGACAGAGCAAGACTTCGTCTCAAAAACAAAAACAATACTGCACAGTTCGTCCCACAGGCACCCTAAGGTATCTCCCAAAACCTTGCTAATTCCCTAGAGCTATGGTTAAGCTCTTACTTCATCATCTGCTTTTATAGACTTCAGTTTCATCAGGAGCTGAAAGCGGAGCAGGTTGTTGGTTCCAAACGTCTGCATTTCTAGCAGTTTGCAAAGGGCAACCAGCTGAGGGCGATCTAAGTGTTCCAGGGCCAGCTGGTCCTCAAATAGTTTGGAGAAGCGAACTATCTCCTTTGTGCTGGGCTTGTGGCCTGTCTGGACCTATGCAGTGGGACAAAGAGGCCAATTAAAATGTGTTTCCTACTTAATTTAACTTTCCCAATAGGCTATTTGAAAGAGACACCAAAGCATTTATGGGACTCTCTCTGACATCTGGAAATGGGTCTCGTGGTATAAAGAAAAGATATCCATCCGAAGTAAAACTACATCAGCTGAAAAATCAGGAGTTCAGAAGTTTGACTCTAAGTCTACCGTTCTTTCCAAGAAGTTATCAATGTCTTCAACATGCTGATTACTTTAAGACAGGCTTTTCTGCAAACTACTATCAATGTTTATAATATTAAATGTTTACAATATTGTACATTCATAATTTAGATATTTGCAATTCCAAAGATGGTGAACAGTTTGGGAAATCCATGATGACATGTGTTTTTCATATAACTCCCAACCCTGAAGTTGTTTAGCATTACATAAAAGATGGACACCTGCTTCACGTAGGATGACAGCTGTGTAGAGGCATCGCCCATCTTTGCTCTGTTCCTCCTTGCCATTTCTGTCATGGTTTCTTGAAGAAATTTTGCTAGTTCCAACTTTACAGCCATTTTCTTTTTCTGTTTTTCTTCCTTAATGGTAGAAGAATAAAAGTTACTCAATCTTTCATGATTGCAAATTGGTAGATAAAGATGGGAGAAAAACAACTGTCTCCTTGTTATTGCTCATCCCTACATCATGTAATAACATGATGCTCAGGCATAGCTGAATGGGTTTGTGAGACCAAAGCAAGTAAAAAGAAGCCTCTATTTGGAACTTGTCTCCTTACTTTTGTTTCTCACTAATACAATAATCATAAGCATTTGATAGATCCAAAATGTTCCCCCAATGGGAGGCTTTATCATTATTTAGAATGAGTTACTCTCTCTCTCTCTCTCTCTCTCTCTCTCTGAGATGAAGTCCCACTCTGTTGCCCAGGCTGGGGTGCAGTGGCACGATCTCGGCTCACCGCAACCTCCACCTCCCGGGCTCAAGTGATTCTCCTGCCTCAGCCTCCCGAATAGCTGGGATTACAAGTGCGTGCCACCACACCTGGCTAATTTTGTTTTTTTGTTTTTTTGGTTTTTTTTGAGATGGAGTTTTGCTCTGTCACCCAGGCTGGAGTGCAGAGGTACCATCTTGACTCACTGCAACCTCTGTCTCCCGGGTTCAAGCAATTCTCCTGCCTCAGCCTCCCAAATAGCTGGGATTACAGACACACGCCACCACACCGGGCTGATTTTTGTATTTTCAGTAGAGTAGGGATTTTCGCCATGTTGGCCAGGCTGGTCTTGAACTCCTGACCTCAAGTGATCCGCCCGTCTTGGCCTCCCAAAGTGCTGGGATTATAGGCTTGAGCTACGGCACCCAGACAAGAATCTCTTAACCTGGTGCAAACTATTCAGTCTGCCAGTTGAGCCAACTCTTTGTTTGAGTGGCCCTGGGTTTTGCTTTACAAACAAAGAAAACTAGGAAATGGACTCTACACTAATGTAGCTTACAGTTTAATAGAAAACAGACATAAGTAATTACAATACAATGAGTTAAGTGCTCTAACAGACATGAACACAGCACTACACAGAAGAAAAGTAAATGGATACTCGTAGGACACTGTTGGCTGGTGTTTCTCAATCCTTGTTCATCATCAGAAATGTACTATGGTAGCATTTTCAAAATAACCACAGTCAGGACTCAGTGGTAAAGAAGAACAGGAATCTGTATATTTTTAAGTTGCCTAGGAGATTCTAATGATCAGCCAATCATAAGAATCACTGATTTTTAGATAGATCTTAAAAGACATAACAACAACAACAACAAAATCACACAATAGCATGATCAGAACCCACTTAGTGGCCGGGTGAGGTGGCTCACACCTGTAATCCCAGCACTTTGGGAAGCTGAGGCGGGTGGATCACCTGAGGTCAGGAGTTTGGGATCAGCCTGGCCTGTCATGATGAAACCCTGTCTCTACTAAAAATACAAAAATTAGCCAGGTGTGGTGGCGCATGCCTGTAATTCCAGCTACTCAGGAGGCTGAGGCAGGAGAATCGCTTAAACCTCGGGGGAGGATGCAGTAAGCTGAGATTGCGTTACTGCACTCCAGCCGGGGCAGCAGTGAAAGACTCTGTCAAAAACAAACAAACAAACCAAACCCACTTAGTCATCCATTTCATTCATCCATATCCTTCCATCCATCCATTTATTTATTGCACATCTACCATGTATTAGGTACTGGAGATAAAATGAACAATAACAGGTAAGAATTCCTGCCATCATGGAACTTTTAGTATAGTGGGAGAGACAAACATTAGTGACTAATGATAATCCCGTAATTCTTCACATTAATGTAGAAGCATAATGGGTAAGTGCTATGAAAGAGAAATACATGGTGCTGTGATCTGATGTAAACAGAAAGCTCCTCTCTCCATGGAACAAAGCAAACAAGAATTTTCTGAGACGGTGGCCATGATGTAGACATATTTGTATGTTTCAGGGAATGAGTGGTGTTCAGGAAAGAGGTAACATTTAGATAAATCACTTCCTCTACTCCCCCCATCTTCCTGAATTCACTAATACTTTCCTTGGAATGTTATGGCATTAATTCTAGATGCTGATTATTTTAAATGTAAGCAAATTAAACCATTGCCAGGCAGTCAAATATTGTAATTTGATTTTATCCTGTGAAGGTATCCCGAATTTGTCTTCAAGATTTTTTTTTTTTTTTAAAGATAGAATCTCACTCCGTCACCCAGGTTGGAATGCAGTGGCACGATCTTGGCTCTTGGCAACGTCTGCTTCCCAGGTTCAAGTGATTCTTCTGCCTCAGCCTCCGAAGTAGCTGAGACTACAGGCACATGCCACCACGCCAGGCTATGTTTTGTATTTTTAGTAGAGATGGGGTTTCACCATGTTGGCCAGGCTCGTACCGAGTTCCTGACCTCAAGTGACCCACCCACCTCAGCCTCCAAAGTGCTGGGATTACAGGCATGAGCCACCACGCCCAGCCTTCAAGTCTTCATTCTTATTGTTAATTTCATAATGTATTCTCTGTCATCTCTCTCTTGGGCTAGCATTCCAGCTGGTTTCCCTTCCTTGGCTCTACCCTCTGCAGCCCCTCCTGTAGCAAAATTATTCTTCCAAAACACAGATCTAATCATGTCATCCACCCAGCTACCCTGCTTCAAACGTTCCGTTTCCATTATTCACCATGGTCAAAGGGAAAGCCTAAATTCTTAAGCTGGTGGATGCCTTCCAACCTGACCCCAACACATCACTTTGTCTGTTTCCTGTCATTGATGCCCTGGAACTGCCTACTTCAACCACAAATAACCAACCAGCGGTCTCTGATTACATCATACTCTCTCATGCCACTGAGCCATGTTAAATGCTATTCCTTTTATCCAGAATACCTTTGGTAAAATCCCACTTACTCTTTAAGTCTCAGTTCCAAAGTTACCTTTTCTGTGAAAAATTTCCTAATCTTACTGATTTAAAAGTTGCCTTTAAAATTAGCTGGGCATGGTGGCAGGCGTCTGTAATCTCAGCTACTCAGGAGGCTGAGACAGGAGAATTGCTTGAATCTGGGAGGCGGAGGTTGTGGTGAGCCAAGATTGTGCCACTGCACTCCAGCCCAGGTGATAGTGAGAGACTTCGTCTCAAAAAAAAAAAGTTGCACTTTTTGTCTTCTCATAATGTTTTGTTCACACCTTCTTACCATACGCTGTCTACGCTGTCTAGTAGAGTGTCACAGAAAGGGGAGAAGGAAGGAGCTGCCTCTGTTTTCTCGCCTGCACAGTGACTGCCACACTCAATGAAGGCTCCCTCTTCTCAGGGGCTGCTGAACAGGTCTGTTGTGCCGACTAAATCATACCTACTGTTCCACTAGTCACCGCAGTAACAGTGGATTTCTGTTTTCTTTATTCTTTTATTTTTAAACAGGATCTCACTCTTGCCCAGGCTGGAGTGCAGTACAGTGGCATGATCTCAGTTCACTGCAGTCTCAACCTCCTGGGCTCAAGCAATCCTCCCGCCTCAGCCTCCCAAGTAGCTGGGAATACAGGTGCATGCTACCACATCTGGCTAATTTGTTTTACATTTAAAAAAAATTGTTTTTTTAGAGACAGGGGTCTCGCTATATTGCTCAGGTTGGTCTTGAACTCCTGGGCTTAAACAGTCCTCCCACCTCGGCCTCCCAAAATGCTAGGATTACAGGGATGAGCCACTGCATCCAGTCTGTTCTCTTTATTCTTTTGACAGTTAAAATCAAGTTAGAATTTGGTGGAGAAGAGATAATCTTTTCAACAAATGGTCCTGGAAAAGCTAGATATCCACATACAAAAAAGAGAGAAATGAATCTATATACTGACATTACAGTTTTCATAAAAATTAACTCGGCCTGGAGCAGTGGCTCACGTCTGTTATCCCAGCATTTTGGGAGGCCGAGGTGGGCGGATCACCTGTGGTCAGAAGTTCGAGACCAGCTTGGCCAACATGGGAAAATCCTGGCTCTACTAAAAATACAAAAATTAGCTGGGTGTAGTGGCACATGCCTGTAATCCCAGCTACTCAGGAGGCTGAGCAAGGAGAATTGCTTGAACCCAGGAGACGGAGGTTGCAGGGAGCCGAGATCACACCATTGCATTCCAGTCTGGGCGACACAGCAAGGCTCCATCTCAAATAAATAAATAAATAATAAATAAATAAATAAAATGGATCACAGACATAAATGTAAGACAGAAAACTGTAAAACTTCTAGAATAAAATAGGAGAAAAATGTAGGTGACCTTCAGTTTGGCAATAAGTTTTTAGCTACAACACCAAAAGCATGATTCATGAAAGAAAAAAACTGATAAGCTGGATGTCATTAATGTTAAAAGCACTTGCTCTGTGAAATACATGGTTAAGGGAATGAAAAGATAAGCCACAGAGTAGAAGAAAACATCTGCGTATTATATCTGATAAAGGACTTTTACCCAAAATATACAAAGAACTCAAAATAACAATCAGAAAAAAAAAAAAAAAACCCATTAAAAAGTCAACCAAAGGGCCGGATGCAGTGGCTGACGCCTGTAACCCCAGCACTTTGGGATGCTGAGGTGTGCGGATCACCTGAGGTCAGGAGGTCAAGACTAGCCTGGCCAACATGGTGAAACCCTGTCTCCACTAAAAATACAAAAATTGGCTGAGCGCAGTGTGGATGCCTTTAATTCCAGCTACTCGAGAGGCTGAGGCAGGAGAGTCACTTGAACCCGGGAAGCAGAGGTTGCAGTGAGCTGAGATTGTACCACTGCGCTCCAGCCTGGGTGACAGAGCAAGACTCCTTCTCAAAAAAGAAAAAAAAGTCGACCAAAGATCTAAACAGACACCTCCCCAAAGAAGATACACAAATGGTAAATAAGCACAGGAAAGATACTCAACATCATATGACATCAGGAGATTGCAAATCAAAACAGTGAGATACCACACTACACACCTATTTCGTGGCTAATGTCTAGAGCACTGACAACATCAAATGCTGGTACTCTCATTCTTTGCTGGTAAGAATATAGAACAATACAGCCACTTCAGAAGACACTTTAGCAATTTCTTAAAAGCTAAACATAGTCTTACCATATGATCCACCAATTATTCTCCTAGGTATTTACCCCAATGAGTTGAAAGCTTACATCCACACAAAAACCTGTACCTAAGTGTTTATAGCAGTTTTATTCATAATTGCCAAAACCTGGAAGCAATCGAGGTATCCTTTCATAGGAGAATGGATAAACAAACTGTGGTACAGCCATACAATGGATTATCATTCAGTGATAAAAAGAATTGAGCCATGAAAAGAACTTGAAATGCACATTGCTAGGTGAAAGAAGCCAATCTAAAATGGCTACACACTGTATGATCCCAAGTACATGACATTTTGGAAAAGGCAAAACTACAGAGACAATAAAAAGATCAGTGGCTGCCATGGGTTGGGGGAAGAAGGGAGAGGGACAAATAGGTGGAGCACGGAGATTTTTTTTTTTTTTTTTTGAGACAGGGTCTCCCTCTGTCGCTCAGGCTGGAGTGCAGTGGCACTATCATAGGTCATTGCAGCCTCGACCTCCTGGGCTCAAGCAATCCTCTTGCTTCAGCTTCCCAAGGAGCTGGGACCACAGCATGAGCTACCATGCCCGACTAATTTTTGCATTTTTTGTAGAAATGGGGTCTCACTATGATGCCCAGGTTGGTCTCAAATTCCTGGGCTCAGATGATCCATCTGCCTCAACCTCCCAAAGTGCTGGAATTACAGACGTAAGCCACCGTGGATTTTTAGAGCAGTGAAACTATTCTGTATGATACTGTGATGGTGGATACATGAAGTTATGCATTTGCAAAGCCCACAGAACTGCTTCAACATAAAGAGTGAACCCTAAAGTATGAGCTTTAATAATAACATATCAATATTGGTTTTTTAATCATTACAAATATAGCACACTAACGCAAGATATTAATTACAGGAGAAATTGTGATGGGGTGGGGTGGGGAGAAGTAGTACTTTCTACCCAATTTTTCTGTAAACCTAAAAACTCCTCTAATAAAGTTTATTAAATTTTATTAAAGTTAAAAAATCCTACATACCTTTTTGGATTCACTTTCAAAAGTTGATGGCAACATCTCTGGGAAGAGTTTCAGAAACACTGGTAATAAGAATTCCATGAAGGGTACAATTATGAACACCATAAATGGAACCAGGCGGAAGAAATCAACACAAGTTCTCAACAGCTATAGAATTAAATGCATATGCAATATTCATTATTTTAGGGCATGCCAAAAACAAAAATCAAAAACAAAACCAAAAAAACCCTGTCTTGGTTCATTTTCTTTCTTTCAAGAGATAGTGTCTTGCTATGTTGCCCTGTCTGGCCTCAAACTCCTGGGTTCAAGCAATCCTCCCACCTCAGCCTCCCAAGGAGCTGGGATTATAGGCCTTTGAGCCATGCTCAGCTTGGTTCTTAAAGTGTTAAAAACCCAAGACAGGTTTTCTGCAGCTGTTTATAAAAACGAAAAGGCAGGGTTTTCCTGTTTACCATAGCTCTGAAGCAATTTTTATGGGATATCTTAAAGGAAGTCTACGACAATAAAAATATTACTGGCATCTCCTAGACTTCATCTATGTTAGAGGGTCCATACTTTAATAGCATTGTATCACTTAAAATTGTTTTTGTTTTGTTTGTGTTTTTGCAGCAGCATCTCACTCCAGGCTGGAGGGCAGTGGCACGATCTTGGCTCACTGCAACCTCCGCCTCCCAAGTTCAAGCCATTCTCCTGCCTCAGCCTCCTGGGTAGCTGGGACTACAGGCACGTGCCACCATGCCCGGCTAATTTTTGTAATTTTTTTAGTAGACAAGGGTTTCACTGTGTTGGCCAGTGTTTCACTGTGTTTGGCCTCCCAAAGTGCTGGAATTACAGGTGTGAGCCATCGTGCCCAGCCAAAATTGGGTTTTAAAATGCATCTGCTTAATATATTAACAACAGTTGAAACACGAAGCCTCTCAACTTCTTGGAAAAATTAAAAAACCATAATCATAACCATTCTACAAATGTGCACATGTACCCCTGAACCTAAAATAAAAGTTTTTTTAAAAACCGTTCTACAGGAAAATATATAACAAATTCCAGAATACTGACTAAAGTTGTACAGTAAGTCAGTTGCAGACAAGAAACTGGTTCTCACCAGCAGTTATTATTCCTACTCCGAGATTTTTAAGATGAAGTTTACATTGAATTTAAATAGTTGAGTTCCCAAATAGTTCATTTTAATTTCACATTTTCTTTCTCAAATATGATTCTTGCCTACCCTTCGTCTCTCTCGTCTGGTTAGGACCTGTCCATGCAACAGCCTCCAAACCATTCTGGCAGCAACTTTGGCATCAATCCAAAGTAAGTAGAATCCATTGTAAAAATATTTAAGTTCATCCATGATTTTTTGTCTATAAGATTGTTCGCCTTCTTTAATCTTCGTGCCAGTTTCTTTTGTGGCCTGAGGGCTCGTCACCTGTGGATGTTTTGGGGCTTGCTCCAGCTGAGGTTTGCCAGGAACCTCTCGCAGCCAGCAAGTGGATGTGTGTAGCTTTTGTATTAGTCTAGTTCCTGGGTGAAGTACTGTATTGCCTGGCTGACTGGGATCCGAGTACTTCTTGCTCTCATAGTTCTTCATACATGTCTTATTTAAATGGGAATCTGGCAAGTGAAGAAATGCACATGATGGGGAATAAGAAGAGCAGGTAGGATGGACAAAATGGCTAGGGAATCTGGAATAAAAAGAACATCCTCTGAGTTAAGTACATACTATTACAAAGCACACACTATCATAAAGCACATACTATTAAAGAAATAGATAGTACATCCGGTCAAAATACAACAGCTTTTTTTTTTTTCTTCACTCCCATTGCCCAGGCTGGAGTGCAGTTGCACGATCTCAGCTCACTACAACCTATGACACCTGGGCTCAAGCGATTCTCCTGCCTCAGCCTTCTTAGTAGCTAGGATTACAGGCACAGACCACCATGCCCAGCTAATTTTTGTATTTTTAGTAGAGATGGGGTTTCACCACATTGGCCAGGCTAGTCTCAAACTCCTGACCTCAGGTGATCCGCCTGCCTTGGCCTCCTTAAGTGCTGGAATTACAGGCATGAGCCAACATGCCTGGCCAAGGAATATTGTTTCAAAGACACATTTGATGGTCACTGTAGGAATTAACTAGTCACATAATACTGCCTTACCTATTCAGTGTCTTTGAACTCCTCAACTTACAGCTGAAATACCCTTCACCTAAATTCTTCAAGAACATTAGGGCTGGCCACGGTGGCTCATGCTTATAATCCCAGCACTTTGGGAGGCCGAGGCGGGTGGATCACCTGAGGTCAGGAGTTCGAGACCAGCCTGGCCAACATGGTGAAACCCAGTCCCTACTAAAAATACAAAAATTAGCCGGGTATGGTGTCATGCACCTGTAATCCCAGCTACTAGGGAGGCTGAGGCAGGAGAATCGCTTGAACCCAGGAGGTGAAGGTTGCAGTGAGACAAGACTATGCCACTGCACTCCAGCCTGGGCAACAAAGCGAGATTCTGTCTCAAAAAAAACAAAAAACGAAAACCAAAAAACCACACAATTAGAATTGGGCACCCCAATTAAGGGTCTCTACCTTCTGGTATTGCAACAGCCCAGGGTTTGCAGTTAAACTACCATATCAGATTGTTTGAAAATAAAAATATGGGCCATGCGTGGTGGCTCACGCCTGTAATCCCAGCACTTTGGGAGGCTGAGGGGGGTGGATCACGAGATCAAGAGATCGAGACCATCCTGGCCAACATGGTGAAACCCGTCTCTACTAAAAATACAAAAATTAGCTGGGCATGGTGGTGTGCACCTGTAGTCCCAGCTAATCAGGAGGCTAAGGCAGGAGAATTTCTTGAACCCAGGAAGCGGAGGCTGCAGTGAGCCGAGATTGCGCCACTATACTCCAGCCTGGGTGACAGACCGAGACTCTGTCTTACAAAAAAAAACAATAAAACAAAAATAAACAAACAAAAAATTTGTCTTGGTTCTTTTTTTTTTTTTTTTTTTCTTTTGAGACGGAGTCTCACGCTGTTGCCCAGGCTGGAGTGCAGTGGCGCGATCTTGACTCACTGTAACCTCCGCCTCCTGGGTTCAAACAATTCTCCTGCCTCAGCCTCCCGAGTATCTGGGAATACAGGCGCCCACCACCACAGCTGGCTAATCTTTACATTTTTAGTAGAGATGGGGCTTCACCATGTTGGCAAGGCTGGTTTCGAACTCCTGACCTAAAGTGATCTGCCTGCCTTGGCCTCCCAAAGTGCTGGGATTACAGGCGTGAGCCACCACACCTGGCTCTTTTTTTTTTTCTTTTTGTTTAAGAGACAGACTCTTGCTGTGTTGCCCAGGCTGGCCTCAAACCCCTGGGCTCAAGCAATCCTCCCACCTCAGCCTCCTAAGGAGCTGAGATTACAGGCACATGCACCATGCCTGGTTTAGTTCTTAAGGTGTTAAAAACCCAGGCTGGAGTAGAGTGGTGTGATCACAGCTCACTGCAGCCTCGACCTCCCAGGCTCAGCATCCTGAGTAGCTAGGACTACAGGCCCACACCACCACGCCCAGCTAGTTTTAAAAATTTTTGTAGAGATGGGGTCTCACTATGTTATCCAGGCTGTTTTTTTTTTTTTTTTTGGCATGGAGTCTCGCTCTGTTGCCCAGACTGGAGTGCAGTGGTGCGATCTTGGCTCACTGCAACCTCCGCCTCCCAGGTTCAAGCGATTCTTCTGCTTTACCCTCCTGAGTAGCTGGGACTACAGGTGCATGCCACCACGTCCAGCTAATTTTTGTATTTTTAGTAGAGATGGGGTTTCACCATGTTGGCCAGGATGGTCTCGATCTCTTGACCTTGTGATCCGCCCACCTCGGCCTCCCAAAGTGTTGGGATTACAGGTATGAGCCACCACGCCTGGCCCCAGGCTATTCTTGAACTCTTGGGCTCAGGCTATCTTCCTGCCTAGGCTTCCAAAAGTGCTGAGATTATAGATGTGAGCCACTGCAGCCAGCCTCAGACTATTTTTGAAGGATGCCAAGATAAAACACTCTTTGAATGGCCAAAAGGGGAAAAGTAAGTGCTCAGTGAATAGTCTTTATTTATTCTCAGTGAATAAATAAATGGTGGCCGGGCACGGTGGCTCATGCCTGTAATCCCAGCAGTTTGGGAGGCTAAGGCAGGTGGATCACTTGAGGTCAGGAGTTCAAGACCAACCTGGCCAACATGGAGAAACCCCTGTCTCTACAAAAATACAAAAAAATCAAGACCAGCCTGGCCAACATGGAGAAACCCTGTCTCTACAAAATTACAAAAAAATTAGCTGGGCATGGTGGTGCACGCCTGTAATCCCAGCTACTCGGGGGTCTGAGACAGGAGAACCACTTGAACCCAGGAGGCAGAGGTTGCAATGAGCCACGATCGTGCCATTGCACTCCAGCCTGGGCAATAGAGCGAGACTTCATCTCAAAAAAAAAAAAAAAAAAAAGGTAACAGACCGTAATGGGACACAAATATGCCCTAAGACTGGCTGTTCATCAGCCATTTTACTGGCTTTACATCTAAGGACCTCACATGATGTTCATCAATTACAGAGATGTCACTCTAAAACCATTACATCTTCTGGCTGGGCATGGTGGCTCACGCCTATAATCCCAGCACTTTGGGAAACCCAGGCTGGCGGATTACCTGAGGTCAGGAGTTCAAGACCAGCCTGGCCAACATGGCGAAACCCCATCTGTACTAAATATACAAAAATTAGTGGGGCGTGGTGGTGCATGTCTGTAATCCCAGCTACTTGTAAGACTGAGGCAGGAAAATCTCTTGAACCTGGGAGGTGGAGGCTGCAGTGAGCCAAGATATCATGCCACTGCACTCCAGCCTGGGCAACAGAGTGATACTCCATCCCAAAAAAAGAAAAAAGAAGAAAAAAAAACTACATCTTCTATCTTTTTTTTTTTTTTTTGAGATGGATTTTCACTCTTGTTGCCCAAGCTGGAGTGCAGTGGTCCAGTCTTGGCTCACTGCAACCTCCACCTCCCGAGTTCAAGCGATTCTCCTGTCTCAGCCTCCCAAGTAGCTGGGATTATAGGCTCCTGCCACCACGCCAGCTAATTTTTGTAGTTTTAGTAGAGACGGGGTTTCACCATATTGGTCAGGCTGGTCTCGAACTCCTGACCTCAGGCAGTGCCCTCGCCTTGGCCTCCCAAAGTGCTGGGATTACAGGTGTGAGCCACTGCACCCAGCCTCCAAGAAACTTTTAATTGTGTACTAAACCAATCCTTTTACACATATCCTTTCCATCTAGAAGGATGAAGTTCAGGCCAGGCGAGGTGACTCACGCCTGTAATCCCAGCACTTTGGGAGGCTGAGGCAGGCGAATCACCTGAGGTCAGGAGTTCCAGACCAGCCTGGTCAACATGGTGAAACCTTGTCTCTATTAAAAATACAAAGATCAGCCGGAGGTGGTGGCAAACACCTGTAATCCCAGCTACTTGGGAGGCTGAGGCAGGAGAGTAGCTTGAACCCGGGAGGCAGAGGTTGCAGTGAGCCAAGATTGCGCCATTGAACTCCAGCCTGGGCGACAGAGTGCGACTCCATCTCAAAAAAATAAAAATAAAAATAAAAATAAATACATTTACAAAAAAAAAGAATTAAGTTCATATTGGGGGGTAACTCCAACGCTTACCTTGTTCGAGCAATAGCTAAGACTGAATTATAACTGTAGAAGGCCATATTTATTTTTGTCTCAAGTAGTTAACATAGGGACCTAGGCAAAAGGAGTAAGTAAACAATTTAGTACTTCAAAAACACATCAATTAAAAGACATCAGGATTTTAGTGTTTTTAACTATTGCAAAGGTAGAACATTTGCATAGTTAAGATACAAAATCTCCTTCAAGCTCATGTCCAACAATCAGATATTTTCTTAGCTCTGGACTTGAGAATGGTACCTTGAGATTCCAACAAATGGTAATGATCTCTAAGATGATGTCGCTCATGAAGATGGTACGGTCTTCAGAGACATTTTGATTTCTGGTCAATAGTATCTAGTAGTGCAACTTCAATGATTGCCAAGTACTTAAAAAGTAGAGCAATATATATCTATTTGTAGCCTTAAAATATAGGTAGAAAGTGGATATCCTGAATTTCTTTTCAGTTAGCATTGTTCTATATTTAGGCAAGCTGTACCAAATCCTGAAGTTTGGAAGTACCCACTAATCTAATTTATATAGCAGTGGATGAAGGTAGACATGGAACCTACTAATCGCTCAAGTGGAGGTAAAACTGTTTCCCTTGCTAGTGATTCTCCAGAGCGCAAACTGAGCTTTGAACCTGTAGATAACCTTCACCAAAACCCTTCTCCATCCAGGGGCGCTTTTCTGCTAAGGGTCGCGAGGAGCGGCAGAAGAGCTGGCATCTCCCAATGGCAGCTTTGCTCTCTTGCGGCTGGAAAAGGAGTTCCAGGGCCTCTCCTGAATAGAAATCTCAGCCACAGAGCTGACATTTTGAACAGGGCCTCGAAACCTCTGGACCCACACTAACGGTGGGTGGCGTTTCGCGGGCGGGAGACGACACCTGAGGTGGCGGTTAATCCGCTCGAGCCCCGGCGCTCCCGGTCGGCGGACACCACTCGCACTCGCATTGGCGCCGCCCCACGCCCGCTGCTCCCGGGCTTCCTCGGCTTTGCTCATCACCCCACCGGAGCAAAACGCGCCCTGGGCTTCCTCGCCTGGCGGTTTCGGCGCCCGTGATGTGTGCGCCGCCTGCATGCGGCAGGGTCTGGGGGTTATGCTTTGGTTTTTTGGTGCTGGGGTGGGACAGGCACTGGAACCACGACCCTCGTGGATGATCGGGGTTGTTGGAAATGAAGCCGAGGAGAAGCAGGGCCTGGGACTGAAAGGACTGAGCGCGCTGTGCGGGGGAGGAGAGGCCGAGCTTCAGAGTTCGCACTGTGATGGGGACTGGCGGGGATGAGGTCGTGGGCGGAGGAGAGCGTGGTGGGAACTGGAAGCGGTCAGGAAGCCTGGATCGGGCGCTGATGAAAGGAGCAGGATGAGAGGAGCAGGATGCGGACGGAGCGGGCTCCGGAGGGAAAAAAAGGCAGCGAGGCCCACCAGGTCGCGGCCTGAGGGCTGGGCCTGCCCACCCCTACCTCCTTGGCCGGGCTCCGCGGAACGGCAGCCTAGGTCCTCCCAGTTCCTTCCCCGGACCCCCAAGCTAGAAGGGCCAGAAGCCAAGTCTCTACGGCTCCGCCTCTTTCCTTGCCCCTGATGTCACTCTGAGTGACGACATCACCAACCAATAAGCTCTCAAGTTCTGGGGAGGGCGGGCGTCCTTCACCTTAGCAGCCCAGGAAGCCGCAAAGCCGCGTTCCCATCGCCGAAGTGACTTCTTTGTGGGGCTTGGTTTAAGGAGCGTTGGTGCTGGGGGGCCCGAGGGTTTTTCTGCCAGTCCACACTCTGCAGGCAGTGGTTAACGCCCGAGGAAACCCTTGATTGAAGACTAAACAGGCTCTTACCCTACTGACATCGTAATATGTCTGATAGTTGCCATGGTAACCATCTCGGAGTCATGAATGACATCACTTTGATGTATTCTCCCTCGGCCCCTGCAACTCCGGAACTGCCTAAGGGGCGCGGAGAGGACTTCATGGTGTCGCAGAAAGGGCGGGAATCGGAAGGAGAGCATTCCTTTCCAGAGGCCTGAATACTGTGAAATCTTCATATGGAAATCTGTATTCTACTAAAAATATTTGCTTCCTCAATGTTCCCTTAACAAGTGTTGTTTGTGATTAATAGTTTGTGTAGAAATCTCAACATATAAAATGTATGTGATAGTAGCTGTGAAATGACAGACACTATAGGTTTGAGGGCACTTCAGTTCCTAGGATGGCCAACTGAGCCATCTTGGGAAAATGAAAGATCTAGAAATATTCTCGTTCCCCAGTTATCTTTTCCCATCCATTTTATCTGGCTCCAGAAGAAAGATTCAAAAAAAAATTTTTTTTAGGCCGGGTGCGGTGGCTCACGCCTGTAATCCCAGCAGTTTGGGAGGCCGAGGCGGGCGGACCACAAGGTCGGGAGATAGAAAACATCTTGGCCAACATGGTGAAACCCTGTCTCTACTAAAAAAATACAAAAATTAGCCCGGCGTGGTGGCGTGCCCCTGAAGTTCTGATTACTCTGGAGGCTGAGGCAGGAGAATCGCTTGAACCCGGGAGTCGGGGTTGCAGTGAATCGAGATCGCGCCACTGCACTCCAGCCTGGGCGACAAGAGCGAGACTCCGTCTCAAAAAAAAAAAAAATTTTTTTTTCTTAGTGGCTCTACTCGACCACCATACAGCAAGGAATCGCCTTCTCACGGAGAATACGTCTCCTAACATGTGAGCTGACCACTGACTTTACTCATCTGGGCTACACATTTTTAAGAATGGAAGATGGCGGTATTAAACGTCAGTAAAAAATGCAGACTGCTTTTAATCCACAAAGGATTTTTCAGCTAATAACCAAATAGATCAACTGTTAAACAGGCAAAACTTTTCAGTTTGGCCACTAGAGGTCTCTTTGTGCATGTCTGATGTTCAACTTTGCACATAAAGGTTTCACTTCACGTTCTGTTTACCAGAATTAAAATCTACAAAGCTTTGGACTCTACTTTTCCCTCACTGAAAATTCCTGGTGGTCAAATTTTGAGTTCTAGAAGGTAGATGCAGTTTTCATACTAATTTCATCAATTAATCATTGCACTACCATGTATTGGTACTTTTCTGGAAAAGATCATAAAGGATGCAAATATATTTTCAGTTCCCTGGGAGACATTTTATACGGGGAAATATTCTTATTCATGCATTGTATTCACTTACAACCAGGCACAGTGAATATCATTAAGTATTCATAAACCCGATGAACGATTCCATGCCCAGTATTTGAAAGATGAGCTAGGTTTTCTACCATGGCCATATGTCAGCAATCCTATCCTAAAAAGGGAAGGGCTAAGAACCTTTCTTATTGAAATCCGTTTGTTCAAAGTAATGTCCATCTTCCCTAGTTATGAGACTTGGCAGTTTCTTTGACTTTCAGGATAAGAGATTTATCATGTAAGGAGTTTCTGTATATAATCTTCAGAAGAGAAATTTTTTAAAAAATATTTTTTCTCCATGACTCTGGCCCTGAGAACTGTGTTAGGTTGCTGTCTTAATGAGTTCCTTGCTCATTTTCTATGGCGAAGAGTAATCATCGTCTAAACCTCAGAAGATGTTAGATACTGAAAATGTAAACTATTATTTTTAATGGCCATTTTCCTACATACGCCACCAGATCAAGTATTACTAACTGTATTTTGTAATGCTTTGCAGGAAAAGACTATGCATCTACTTCACATAACTCCAATTTTAAACTCTTGCTGTCAGCATAGCTATTAGAAACAGGCTAATATAAGATCCCTGGGGACAATTTACTAGATTCTCCTCAAGGGAGAAACCCAGGTGCCGGGTGAAGGCAACAGTTTATCAACAAAGCAAGGAAGACACAGGAGGAAGAAAACGAAGAATGGAAGTAGAAAGGCTCATAGAAAAAAAAAAGACTAATTTAATCCCTCTTTCCTGGAGATGGAATTAAGCTAGACTTGGTGGCCCGCTTTGGCCATCTGTGTTTTAAAATGGCATATCACAAATAAAAAGTATGCTTTTACTGATAGCTTTAACCTGTGGTACTACTTAAAGCATACGTTTAAAAATATTTAATTATTAATAGTAATGAGAATTTTTATTTTCTTTTTTTTTTTATTTTTTTTTTTTGAGACGTAGTCTCGCTCTGTGGCCCAGGCTGGAGTGAAGTGGCGCGATCTCGGCTCACCGCAAGCTCCGTCTCCGGGTTCACGCCATTCTCCTGCCTCAGCCTCCCGAGTAGCTGGGACTACAGGCGCCCGCCACCACGCCCGGCTAATTTTTTGTATTTTTAGTAGAGATGGGGTTTCACCGTCTTAGCCAGGATGGTCTCGATTTCCTGACCTCGTGATCCGCCTGCCTCGGCCTCCCAAAGTGCTGGGATTACAGGCGTGAGCCACCGCGCCCGGCCAATGCTGATAATTCTCAGTATCACCCTTAGTATTATTAACCGGGTTACGTTTTTTTTTTTTTTTTTTTTTTTT